>NC_140284.1:7889119-7969119 GCF_964030765.1 Micromesistius poutassou | reverse complement strand
GGGGGATGGGGGATGGATGTTAATAGAGCCATGTCCTGTGGTGGTGGAGGTGGTGTGGGAGCACTGTGTGCTCCATAGAGATAGGGAGGAGGCGGTGGTTTCGCACTGGGGTACCAGCCAGATGTCAGCAGCCTCAGAGTACCCAGTGGAGGACCAGATAAGTATTGAGAAGAAGATCGGAGCGTATGTGTAGCTTTCCAGGACTTGCAGCAGTGTGTGTGTGTGTGTGTGTGAGTGTGTATGTGGAAGCCATGTGGGGGTTGAAGATGGGTTTATGCAGTTGAAGGTAATTACTTATGTGCGTGCATGTGTGTGTGTTTGTGTGTGTGTGTGTGTGTGTGTGTGTGTGTGTGTGTGTGTGTGCATGCGTGCGTGCGTGCATCCGTGCATGCGTGCATGTAGTGTACTGAAAAGTTGAAAATATGACAGGCATGATTTTTTAAAAACCTTTACTCGGCTATCGATCTGCGAGTTTGAGAGTCTGCGCTCACAGCGCAGTGAGAGTTCTGTCTGGGTTGAGGGGTCATCCAGAGACAATGTGGGCTGTGAAGTTTGAGTTTAACAGAGTCTGACAAAACTCCCTCGGGAATATTCTGGCCCAGCCAGGAGAAACGACACAATGCTGATCGTGTTGTTCAGGTTCCATTCACCACCGTCGTCGCTGCACACTCAACCGCACAGGGACCACAGCACATCGTCAGGGATCGGGTGGAGTCGGGTTCCAGAAAGTATACTTGAGGAACATCCAATTAACGGGAAACCTGTCTGAAATACTTCCAGTGTCTTCACACGTCCTGGATGTACCCATACCGTTAGTTTTACATCAGAACGTGATTAATGAGACTCATGTGGTCATGTTGCGCACCCTCAAAGGGAGCTCAAATCCATCGGAGCACTTTAAAAGTTAACTTTTAATCACTTTTGCAAGTTAAGGTAATTTAACTTAAAAGTTAGAGTTAAATTTACATTGATAACATTTCTAGATTTCAAAATATGACATTATATTATTATATGATCATTTTACATCAATGTGATATTACATTTTTCAATGTATTTTCGATACTGACTTGATGAAGTCAAAAAGTAAATACAGTATTTGTTTTTAATGCTATTTGTCAAAACCAATTATTATTAAATTATTATATAACTGTAGTATGGAAACTGTAAAATATATAAAAGTGAATGAAATAATGTAAACAAATCTAATGAAAAACAATGAAATAGCTGTATGTTATAGTTATAGTTTGTTTTACTGGTAACTATCAATCATGTGCCTTTAAACAGCCAATGAGAAATCTAACCCAAAATAACAGGAATAGGAGACATTCACCAAATGGCCTATAGAAAGTGCTAGAAACAACAGAATGAATACATGTAACATTACACCCATATTTCTACCCCTCCAAATATTGTACTGTTCAGTGTGGGTGAGGAGGTAGATAGACTTTAACTACTCCAACTACTCCAAGTAAAAGTAATAGTTTCAAGTAAAAGTAACAATTTGAATTGAATCAATGTTGACCGAGTTTCTACAGTTCAAAATATTATATTATATATCATGTCATGATATTATAATAGTAGATAAATGTGATGGAATACTGACTTGATGGCTACAAGTCAAACAGTTGATAAAATAGAATACTTTTTACACTATTTGTCAAAACCCATTATTCAAACCCATTATTCTAACAATATTGCAGTGTGCAGTGTGGGCGGTAGACACACTGAAACTTCTCCAGGCCTGAAACAAAGGGAAATGATTATTTCTTCTGAAAGCGACGATCCTTGACAAATGCAAGGCTGTGTTGTCCTCTCCCCTCATGTCCTACTAACCCTATGTGCATCGCTGTCCACCATGTTATTATACTGCTGTTAGCAGTATGGATTATATAACAATGATGGGATTCCTTTTCATCCAGTTTGACACAAAAACAGTACCTATATGAGAATCTGAAAGCAAATGAATGGTTACATAAGTCATGGCTTTTAATCAAGACATGGTGAATGGCCTTCTTTAGTATCCATTTAAATAGACAATTTGTCTATTCAATTACATTGATGAAATGACTGGAAGATTTTAAACCTTTGACTTTACGATTGAAAGCCTCACACTCATTGGAGCAGGTCAAGAGTAGAATAGTATTGTTGTCGTTTCTTATTGTCCTCTTCCATTAAGTAAATCTCCATTTTGTTTTGTTTTGGCCAAGGCATTGTGTTGGTTTTTGTGTGTGTTGTGTGTTGTTTTTGCCCCAGGGCTGTTATCAGTATCACTATGAAGGGTCAGGACGCTCCATATAGTTCATCTCTTGGATATGATTTCCTTGTGTCCCTGAAACGTTATATTCTCCCTCCATGGCTAAATAACAAGGCAGCCTGGTGACCGGTAGGTCAATCGCAATTTCCCAGGTGTCATTTCATCTCTCTCTTATTTTTAACACAATCAGCCGTTCCTGCCTGCGACATACAATATCATTCTTGAAGCACGGAATAGCAATTTCGGTGTAAGTATTTGCCTCTATTTTTACCTGCGTGTAATTCCTGTAATTCTTCTAACTAAAGATAAGACTGTTAGTAAACAGAACTAATCCCACTCTGCTCCTTTTCCCAATCTATGATTAGAGGAAACAGGTGAAACCTGTTAATCACACACACACACAACACACACACACACACACACACACACACACAAACCCCCACACTCACACATATGCAGGAACTCGCAGAGCCCTGTTGCTTCTGAAAAAGAGAAGAGACATGTCTGGAAGAGAGAGAAGGTGAAAGAGATACACAAAAATATGTGGTGGAGGTGATTATTTTATTATCATTCCATGATGCAGGTGTTAATTTCCCATTGTTAATGGGTCAATGATAAGGTCAATGATAACACTTTTTTATTTAAAAAAATTGTCCAATTTGTTGAAATTCCATCCTGATAGCAATCAATAAATCAAATAAGAATATATATATATCTGTGGCTGTTGCAGGCCTGTAATAAGCCTGTTCAATCATTTCCATCGGCCGAATGAATTCATTGCATTGCACCTGTCTAACCCTGTCAACCTACCTACCCAGCTACTTGGGCGCACACTGCCAGCAAAATCTGCCCGTGCATAGTGCATAACGGGAGTCGTCCACCAGGCTAGACAGACCTTTTGCTAAAGCTAGAGGATTAGTCGTGTGTTTTGGGGCAGTGGCTTCGGAGGCAGGCTCTTGAAGTTTCTCCAAATTGCCTACCCCAGCTTTAACACACTATTAAGTCCTAGGGCCCTAGTTAGACGGTCTAAAACGCAGACGTCAAGGCTTAAAGTCAAAGTACTTTGTGGGCGGTTCTACGGCGCTGTTGCTATATGACGGCGAGATAAACGAGCTTTGCGCCCGGCGCAAATCTAAAATGGGTTGGGCTGAAACCTGTAGGTGTGTTTTGGGCGTAACGTGCAATAAACCAATGAGAGTTCCACCTGCCATCCCCTTTAAGACCCAGCGCATTTGACTTGGCGAGTTGATATTTTGACAGCGCGTTTGCAGTCTCCGCTGAGACAGATGCATGAGCACATAAATTTCAAAATTCAAATGGCTCAGTTTATGGCCAAATAATAGGCATAATTCACACATGGAATAGCGTTTTCTTCTCCAACTTCAGAAACACTGATTTGTCATGTAAATTGCGGCAAAGACAACTTAAAACATATAGGCCTATGATATGCGGTCCTCGATGGCCGCAACTGTGGGTCTATTTAATGATATGCGGCAATACATTAACAAACATCATTTGTTACCAGTATTGTATACATTATCGTTATTGACTTGTGTTCATAATATGCAGGTCCCCCCGTTAATATACATTGCCATGGACTGTATTATGTGTTACGTGTTTAGTTTGCGTGTGTTTAAACAGATGGGTGCGCACACACACGCGCACCAAGCATCACCCGCATTCATTCATTCTTTTGAACACTCACTCGCGGTAAAACTATGTTTTCTCACGATCAAATACTCATAAATCCTAAAAGTAATGGGCGTGTACACGATGTCTGTGTCAAGAACATATGTGTTTGCAGTACGGTGTTTGCAGATGCATTGATTTAAAAGTATAACTTACCGCTGTATCAGCTGTTCTTTCCCAAATCATTTAACCAACCATTTACCCTAAAATTTGATTTTGTTTTGGAAGCCTGGAATATACTTTGCTCGAATGTATTATTGTTATTATTATTTTAACGCATGCCATAGCCTACCTATACTTCATTCATGTTCATTCATGCAGCCCTATTAAAAAAAATGTTTCCACAATCCACATGCAGTTTCACACGTATGAATAATCTTTGACATCATAATATTTAAATCAGGTTAATAGTTTGCGTGTTTGTGCTGTGTATAGCCTACGTGTGTGTAAACGTAGGCTATGTTGTAGTTCCGACCTGCCATGGCACGTCAAAATAGCAACAACAACTGCGCTATCCGCTGTAGACCAGGTATTTTTCGGTCAGTGACATAATTGCATTGGCGCATTTTTTAGATCACTAAAATAGCACCAAGTATCATTTGCGCCGGAACACGCCCCTGCTTTTCGCCGACACGCCTCTCCAGGCGCAAGTGTAGTGGCGCCTGGTTGCTGCGGGGGAAAATCAGCTTTGCGCCGGGTGCAAACTAGCAACGACACTGTTATGTTTGAATAACGGAGACTGAAGCCAGAGCTTACTTGGAACGTGCTCTCCGTTTATTAACCAAAACGCAACTAACTGAAAACAGGTACGGTCACGTGAATCGCACGTTACCGTAAAACACATTGCACTGACGCAGCGGCAGTGCCAGATGTAACAATTCCCCCCCCCTCACAGAACTAGGAGTGATACTCAGTCACAAAGTCACGCAGGTGCTCGGGCCTGCCGCGTGCCCGAGCTGGACGGGGTTCAGGTGCAGCAACAACCACTGGTCCGTCGGGCTGGGCCGGAGGAGCTGGGATTGGTGCAGCCTCTAACCATGCAGCCGGCAGAACTCTAGCAGTGGGCACCACCAGGTCTGGGCTCGGGGGGGCGTGTACCTTGCCCAGGCGGTTAGCATGCCAGCGTGTGCCGTCAGCGAGCCTGAATGTAGCCGGGCCAAGCTGTTGGCTGACCTGGACCGTGTCCGACCAAAACGACTGGAGCTTGTTGTCCCGATGAGGTCGACGAATCCTGACCCAGTCCAAAACAGCGATGGCAGGTGGCTTAGCACGTCGGGCCCTGTCGAAACGGTCCTTCATCCGACGCTGGCGTGTGTCGACGGCGGCTCGAACCGGGTGGGCTGGGGCCCAAGCTGCTGTAGGGCGGAGCCTATCCAGAGGCAGCTGAAGCTCCCGCCCCAGCATAAGGGAGGCTGGGGAGACTCCTGTGGTGGCGTGTCGGGTGGCCCGGTAATGCAGCAGCGTTTGGAGGAGGCTGGTGGTGAGTGTGCACCCTTGTGCCAGATGGGCCCTGATGCCATTTTTCAATGACTGGTTCAGCCGTTCCACCCCCCCATTCGCAGCTGGGTTGTAGAATGCTGTGCGAATGTGGCGTATTCCTTTCCCCTCCAGATAAGAGGACAGTTCGTGGGAGACCATCTGGGGACCATTGTCGGTCGTGATCCTCTTGGGCAGGCCCCACCGCGCGAACAGAGAGTCGAGAATGTCAACCAACACCTTGGCTGTGACCGAGCCCACAGGCGCTACCTCTGGCCACTTAGAGTGGAGGTCGTAGACAACGACGAGGAACCGCTGGTGATGCGGTACCCCATGCAGCTCGCCGCAGATGTCAAGTTGTAGGTGCTCCCAGGGTTTGGACGGCCAGTCCAGTGGTTGCATGGGCGGGGGTGGGGCTGGGGCCCTGGTCTTACCACTAAGAAGGCAAGCAGTGCAGTCCTTGACCAGGGTCTCGATTTCCCTATCGATGCCTGGCCACCACACCACGTCGCGACACCGCTGTTTGAGCTTGACTATGCCCAAGTGGCCCTCGTGCGCCATAGCAAGGGCACGCGCCCGAAGGGCACTCGGGACAACAGTGCAGAGCCCACGAGCGATGCAGGTGTCGTTCCAACATGACAGTTCGTCCCTGACCCTGGAGTAGGGGAGCATCTCATCTGGTACCCTCGCCGGCCAGCCCTGTCTGATGTAGGTCGAGAGTGTAGAGAGGGTGGGGTCGTCAGCTGAGGCGTCCTGGATCTCCCTCAGTGACACTGTCTCCTGGAGGGGTGTGTGGAGGAGCTGGACGAGGTCGTGCTCGGCCTGGTCCTGACCGGGGGCCAAATATGGATCTGGGGGTGAGTTGGGGATTGCACGTGACAGCAGGTCAGCCACCACGTTGTCCCGACCCGGCGTGAAATGCAGGCGGAAGTTGTACTGCTGCAGGCGGTCGGCCCAACGATGGAGACGGAGTGGTTTGTGGCCGGTGCCAGACGTGGCTAGGAGGGTGGTGAGGGCCTGATGGTCCGTCCTCAGCGTGAATGCGCGTCCGTAGAGGTACATGTGCCAGCGCTCACATGCCCAGAGGCACGCTAGGGCTTCCCGCTCCCCCACCGAGTACCTCTGTTCCGTGGGGCTGAGAGCCCGTGAGGCGAAGGCGATCGGCCTCTCCACACCCCCTTGCAGCTGGGACATCACAGCACCGATGGCCATGGCGGAGGCATCACATGTGACGAGGGTGGGGCTGGCTGGGTCGAAGTGCGCCAGGACCGGTGGTGTGGTGAGCTGGGACTTCAGGAGGCGCACAGCGTCCGAGCAGGCAGACGACCAGAGCCAGGGCTCACCCTGTTTCAGCAGCTGTCGCAGTGGTGCAGTCGTGGCCGAGTACTGTGGCAGGAAACGTAGGTAGAATGCTGTCATACCCAGGAAGGAGGCCAACTGAGTGGCTGAGGTGGGCTCCGGGACACGGTGGATGGCCTCTGTGTTCGAGTGGAGTGGGTATATGCCATCAGCCGAGAGACGGAACCCCACAAACTCAATGGCCGGGGCAGCGAAGACACACTTCTCGCCGTTGAGTGTGAGGTGGTGCTTGGCCAGTGCACTGAACACTCTGTGGAGGCGCTCGTCGTGGCTCTCGACAGTGGCCCCGTGAACCACGATATCGTCCAGGTAGATGGCCACACCCGGGATCCCAGCGAAGATGGAGGCCATTATCTTTTGGAAGCAGCTGGGGGCAGAGCTTAGACCAAAAGCCATGCGTTTGTAACGGAAGACCCCTTTGTGGGTGATAAACGCGGTGAGGTTGCGGCTCTCAGGGTGTAGTGGCACCTGGAGGTAACCCTGGCGGAGGTCTAATTTGGAGAAAGTGGTGGACCCATGGAACTGGGCGGTGAGCTCCTCTATCGTTGGCAAAGGGTATTTGTCTGGGATGATGGCCTTGTTTACCGCTCTTAGATCCACGCAGAGTCGCAGCCCCCCAGACTTCTTCTTTGCCACCACAATGTTGGAGATCCAGGGCGATGCATTCACCTGCTCGATGATGTCGCCATCGAGCATGCTCTGTAGCTCAGAGGAGATGTCATCGCGGAGGGCCAGAGGAGAGCGGCGGAGGGGCTGGATGACAGGCGTCACCTGCGGGTCTAACAAGGGCTGGTGGGCGAAAACATCGAGGCAGCCCACACCGCTGAACAGCATGGGCCACTGTTGCTGCCAGGGGATGGTAACAGTGTGAATCTCTGAGCCAGCGGTGTCTAACAGAGTGAAACCGAGGCTGTTGAAAAGGTCGAGGCCTAGGAGGTTGGTCCCGTGGCGTGCGATATTGAACCTGAAGAGTGGCAGTGTCTTCTCTCCGTATTTCACAGGCAGCTGAAGGGAGCCCACGATGTCAATCTTTGAGTTGGCATAGCCACGCAGGGTGGTGGTGGGCTGCCCCAGTGGCTCGTGGGAGAAAAACTGTGTGTAAGTCGCCAAGTTCAGGAGGGACACCGTGGCTCCAGTGTCTAGGAGGAGCGGTAGAGTAACATCACCAACCATCAACGAGCATGTTTTAAATGGCGCTCGTCCTGAGCTAACATTGTGGATGATTGTGGTAAGTGGCTGGGAGGCTCTAGCTGGGGCAGACCTACAGACTTTGCGAAAGTGGTTGAGTTTCTCGCAGTTGGAGCAGGTTTTACCACGGGCAGGACAGATCTGAGCTCTTGAATTGTGCGCAGAAGAGCCACAATTACCACATGGCTGGTGTGGGCGGTCACGTGACTGAGAGGCTAGTAATATGTTCTCCTCGCTGCTGTCTGCACTCACGTGGAGGAGGGGCACCCGTGACTCGAGTGGGCCCGCTGCCTTGGCCAGTGCTAGAGAGTTGGAAGAGGTGGATAAACTAGCTGCACATTCCAGAGCAGATTCAACCTGAACTGCAAGGTGTAGAGCTGCTGCTAATGTTAAATCATCATTTTCCAGTAGGAGTCTTTCCCTTATTTTGTCACAGTTCGTGTGCAGTATCAGGTGGTCCCTTATCATTTCGTCCTGTAAGGCCCCGAACTTGCACAAGCTAGCTAAACCTCGTAAATCAGCCACAAACTGCGTCACTGACTCACCCGACCGTTGGTGCCTCCGTCGGAATATGACGCGACGGAGCAGAGCACTTTGTGGGGCTGCGAAATGTGCTTTTAGTAGCTCCACGGCATTTGTGTAAGTTGTTGCGTTGCCGAGAGTTCCAAACACGCGCTGTCCCTCCGCTCCTAGGCAGTGCAGCAAGAGTGCACGTTTCCTCACTGCCGAAACATCTTCTAAGCCGGCAGCTAGAATATAAGTTTCGAACGAGGAAATCCAGCGAGGCCACGGCACCGGTGGTTCTCCCGGTAGGGCTAGGAAGGGGGAGGGTGGTGGTAGGGAGCAATCAGCCATCTCTCGTCGCCAATGTTATGTTTGAATAACGGAGACTGAAGCCAGAGCTTACTTGGAACGTGCTCTCCGTTTATTAACCAAAACGCAACTAACTGAAAACAGGTACGGTCACGTGAATCGCACGTTACCGTAAAACACATTGCACTGACGCAGCGGCAGTGCCAGATGTAACAGACACATGCGTCGGTGTAGAAAGTCAATTGCGCCGGGCGCAAGATAGGGCCCCTAGTGTTTTTCACAGCAAGCTGGGGACAAGGCTGTCACATGCTTGTGTGTGTATGTGATTGTGTGTTTGTGCCTGTGTCTGTGTTTGTGTAGACCCAAGAGGCACATATAAACACACTGATATCAAACAACACACATCTACTCAGAGTACAGTGTTGCTGTGTGGCTGAAGTGGCATGTGTGTGTGTGTGTGTGTGTGTGTGTGTGTGTGTGTGTGTGTGTGTGTTTGTGTGCATGCGTGTGTGTGTGTGTGCGTGGGTGCAGTGTGTATGTGGAGGGGATGGGAAAACGCGAAAACTACATGAATTAAATAATATATTTCTACGAGTATAATGGGCCAGTAGTTACGAAAGATGTGCCGGTGAAAAGAGAGGAGGGCTCATTAAGATGAAGCCAACCTCTATTCTCTCAGATCTCGCCTCATATTACCTTCAGTCTCTCATCCACCACCCTACCCCCACCCCCCAGCACATCCTCCATCCGCCCATGCACCTCCTCTTTGCTCTGTTCCCTGAAGTTTCGATTGGCAAACATGTTTTCCGACACCACCTTTCAACTGGGTCTCAACGTAAAGAAGAATGAGAGATGGCGACAGGCGGCCTGTAAACGTAATCCGTCTTTTCACAACAACCCTGGGAAAACAATGTCACAAGTTCCAAGCCAACCGAGGTGCGCAGCATGCATGCCCAGAGGAACTAATGCTGCGCCGGCGTCTCTTGATGTGGTTGTCATGTCGAGCTGCAAGTGGGGAATATTAGTGTCCACTTTCTAGCGTGCAGAATCTAGGCTGTTTTGATGACGCCGTACCAACAGCTTGGAGTTGTCTGTGCAACTTAATCAACATTTCTCATTTATTTTCAATCTGCAGGTCTGTCTACACCACCTGGCCTATTATACTTGTTGAAATATCTTATTTTATTTAAATGGTTTTCATATATTTGAAATAGTATCATCTACATTTTCTTGTTAGGACGGTGTCCTTTGGCGGAAGTGTAACGGTATCAATTTCATTTTACCGCAATCTTGTCCGTGACTAAATGCTCCATCAGTCAGTAGGAAATCAGATTTCCTGTAGCATGCAAAGCAATTGAAAGTTACATCCAATGCAAGTTTGAATGTGACAGAATATTCTTGTCGGGCCAATATTTTATTTCTCCTTGTCCATCCACTCGTGACAAAGAGGTTCGCTCTCCAATCAGCATGGATCCTTTAGGAAGTTCATTATTTTTATTCATGGGAATATTATCATAATGACAAAGTGTCCTGGCTGGCACTGTGACTTTGACATGAATCCCGAGCATTTCATCAAAGCCTACGCGATATTGGCTGTTCAGGAGATTACAGTACACCCAGTTTCCCGCTGCCTCCCCTTCCCCTGGCCAACCAATGGCATGCCGCTCATTAAAAAGGCTTGATTAGTTATGCCTGGTAGGCCATTTTCATAGAGTGTGCACATGAGAGAAGGAGAGAGAGAGCGAGAGTTGGAAATAAAAGAGAAACAAGGACTTTATCAAAATATGAAGACATTGAGCTTGCCCTGAGCGATGGCATTGTGTGTCACTTTGCGTTTGTCTAGCCAGCCCCATTTAAAGCATTCAATGTTGGCCCGGCTAATTGATTGATTGCAGGTCCGGCCAATCAGAATCATCAATCATTAAATGTGCAATCATCAATCATTAAATGTGTAATGTAATGTAATGATAAATAATAAAACACTTAAATGCATTTGCATGTTACATTAAAATACTGCCTGTTGTTACTCCCTAGCTTCACACATATGCACACATGCTGCTGAACTCATGTCGGTCATACATGCTTTGCAGTTTGTTTAGCATTTAGCATAACTGCCAGCGAATCCATCCCTAGCTCAATCCTGTTCAAATAGCATGCTTGCTACCGATACCCGCACATTACCATGGAAAATAGATATTTTTACACCATATATCATAGGGTCTTTACCCGGTGCACTGGGCTTACTCTAGCTCAGCAACAAAAATAAGCCTTGAGAGAATGAACCTTAAGAATGAAGGCCTAATACCGCTTGGTATCACTGGCTAGCTAGCATGATTCCTCCCCCACGCCCAACCCATCACGGCAGTTATATCCTTGTGCATAACGGTGCATACTTTATGAAAAGTGCCTAATATGGGGAATGTATGTAATGAAGCCATGGGGGATTAGCATGGGGCTAATGAACTCTCAGCACTCTGGCCGGGGACGTCTGTGAGCACTAAAAACGCCTCCCTCAGCTCCCGGGCGCCGTCCGCAGCGTCTCGTTCGTGGCGAGGTGATGGTGAGGTCAGCGCATGAATTAGGAGTGCGTGTGTACGTGGAGGCAGTGGTGTCCCCGGGCGAGGGACACCCTGGTCAGCTCAAAGAAAAAGGCCCTCTTTCTTTATTGCCAATTCTTTCAGTATCCTTGTTGTTGTTGTTTTTCGCAAACACTATTGTTGTCAGCTGCCAACAACACCCTTACCCCCTCCTTACCTCTGCAGAAACGTGACAATGTGAGAAAAGGCGTCTCTCTCTCTCTCTCTCTCTCTCTCTCTCTCTCTCTCTCTCTCTCTCTCTCTCTCTCTCTCTCTCTCTCTCTCTCTCTCTCGTTGTCGTCCCTCGTCTACATAAGCACAAAATCATACGTACAGACCGGCGATCTTAAAGGTCTCATGGCATGAAAATTTCACTTCATGAGGTTTTCTAACATTAAGTTGAGTTCCCCTAGCCTCCCTATGGTCCCCCAGTAGCTAAATATTGCATTAGGTGTAAACCGAGAAGTAGCTATCTTACTCCATCTTTGAAAAAAGGATAGTTGAAACGCTTTGATTTGGCTTCCGGTCCCGTATGATGTCATACGGACCAGGTTACCTCCCCTTTCTCTGCTTGGCCCGCCCAGAGAATTTGGCCCGCCAATGAGACAATGAGCTAGGACCGTGCAAGTGCCACATGTGTGTGTGTGAATGCACACACTGTAACGCAAGTGTTCTTTGCTATTTGGATAACCATTCTGCTGTTGGTGTTATGGCGCATAACACGCAACACAATAACGCAAGCTTGCATAAAGCTCCCATTTGGTGAAAAGACTAGACTGCGTCAGGTTGGTTGAGAAGGAATTGGGAACCGCGACATGGAGGAGAAAAGGATTGTTGCCCAGGATTGTCCGTTGGAGCCTGGGCAGCAAGCAGGGCTCCGATGGACCGCTGCCACAGCAGCGGGGCTGGGCAGGCAGCCCCGGGAGCGGCCAGCGTTCAGCGGGCAGCAGGGCTCCGACGGACAATCCTGGGCAACAATCCTTTTCTCCTCCATGTCGTGGTTCCCAATTCATTCTCAACCAACCCGACGCAGACAACCCCGGGCAACAATCACAGGCAACAATCCCCTTCTCCTCCAATTCGTGGTTCAGTCTGTACTTAATATTGACGTGGAAGTGGAAGAACCAGAGGCGTCTGAGAACCCGACGCAGTCGTTTGAGATTCATAATATCATCCGGAGGTGCAAACAGCTTTTGACCATGATAATATATATAATATAATATAGATATCTAAATATAATATGATATTATTTAGATATAGAGCTCCAGGACTCCCACTGGAGCACCCGGACTGCTCAGTGTTCCACTGTAAACACTAGCACATGGTACCGTGGCCGCAAGCTGCTCAGGGCCACACCCTCACCCTCCACCTTGAGCCTCTAAAAAAGGCACGTTTGTGGAGAGCTCATTGTGGGACTGGCTCGTAGTGGCTGTAACTCTGCACCAAGGCTGAATTTCTTGAACGTATTCAAGTACTGTATTTAGGGGCCCACTAATACCTATATTAAAGAATCCATAAAATAGCATGCCATGGGACCTTTAAAATAACACTTCATATCACAGAGCCCACCGGCTTGCAAGACGACCACTCAAACACACAAAACGGACCAAGAACTATCCCAATGGTCCAATAGTTAATTTAACGAATACAGATTTTCATGTGTATTGTGGTATACGTGTTCCTCGTGCAATATAAAAGTTGTCCCCGCAGTCCCACTGTGAACTGACACAGAAAATGAATGATGGGATGGGAGTCAAAGTGATTTCTTTTCAGGTCCTGCAGCAGGGTGTGGAGAGACACATGCTGATGAATAATAGATCAGTTATTTTTCTTCTTCTTTTTATTTTTTACTTTGAAAAATTCACGTGACGTCAAGTCAACCAGAGCAGAAGCATCGATAACATATACAACAAAAGATTGGGAACAACAACCTACACAGTCAACAGTCCATACGAGATCTCTATATGGTCCCTGTGTGTACACTGATACATTGTAATATTTACACAGACTTCACACAGGCTTAGTGTCTTGCCGCTGAAATGTCTTGGCTGAAAGTACACTGATCAACGGAGCTCAACATGACTTATCAGTTAGTTTACGCCAGACTCATGAAGGTGATTTTGACATATAAAGGGAACCAAATCTGCATGTTAATTATAACCTTTATTCATCTTATTTTTTCGTTTGAGTCTTGAATAGAAATACCATATATATATATATATATATATATATATATATATATATAGAACAAAAGAGAGATAGAGAGAGAGAGAAAGACATTTCTCTCTTTTAGAGGTAATGTTGTGACAATCAGTGAATCACGGACTATGGGACAAAGATGAGCAGCATTTATATAGAAACAGTGAGAAATGGCGGCGGAATGAAAACCCTGCTAACAGCCTGCCATCCCCTGCTCATCAGATAAAGTTTAGAAAATTCCCAAATTTATACTTTGCCTGCCGAGCGCACAGAATTTGCAAGCACACTACAGTGGGCCTTCTTATTAACATTTTCCCCTAAATCTTCGCCAGCAAAAGTTTTGGTCTGTGCCTGGAACTTCTCTAAAAAGGGGGGCCAAGATACTGAAGCGGTTTTCCCTGCCCTTGTCCATTCAGCCCAGAATGCCCTCAATCCAGATCTCCTCTTGGCCTGTTTCTATGTTATTACATATAAAGAGACCAACGGCATTACGGAACCACCAAACCTCTGTGATCAAATCACACTCGCATCCTATTTAAAGCGTAAAAGTGATGAAGGCCAGAATTATCCTCCAGACACCATTGTGTGACGACGTCGATAGCATCAAAGGGCTTGTTTCCATTTTCAGAAAACAGGCACACCACAAGGCCGGTTGTCATGTCCAGTGCTGTTTTAAAGGCAGCTCTTGGCTGGCCAAATTCCATGGCCCCACACTTATCGCTGTCTCACATTAAATGTGCAGCACATGCTGGCCTGTCCTGAGAGTCCGGAAATTGACTGGCCCTCAGCACTGCAGAACAAAATGGAAAAAAGACCTTCCAGAGACCTCAAACTCTATCTGCACAGAATGATAACATTGTGGCTGTGATTGCATATGCAAGAAGGTTAGCAATCTCAAATGTGTGCCATCTACGTGGGATGTCTCAGTGTTTCGTTTGCTTCTTCTTCTTTTGCACTACATCTCGTGGCACAGTTGCGTGAGCAAATTACAGCCAGGCATTTGCATATGATTATTTGCCGAGAATATCATATCAGCACAGTGTCAGCCACAGTGCTGCAGGGTGGAATTAATTTGGCTTCCAGTTTTTGCCTTGGCCTCAGCGCGGAGAGACACTCACCAGCACCGCTTCTGCGCTGGCTTTGGGCGAGATTAACGGCACTTCTGGGAAGTCGATGAAAGCAGTGCGACGTGCCTGCCGCGCGACAGGCCATTCTGCTGGCTGAGTGTGTGTGTGTGCATAGCCCACAAAAACGCCAAACAGGAGGGACTCAACGATGGCACTCTAATACTCTGCGGCATGCGATAGCCTCTGCTCCTGCAGCTCTGCATCTGTAAACCCCCTATTTTTTGCTCTTCCCTGCCCGGAGTTCCACCTTACATCTGTGCCAGAAGACAGGAATCAGAGCAGTCTGGGTTGATCCCTGGCTGGTAGGCTCAAGCAGATGTCCCTCGCTCTGTAGGGGGTCGATGAGGCGAATCTAGCTAACAAGGAGACACCTCCAGGGTGAGCACAGGCTTTGTTCGGCTGGCAAATGTACCCGAGGCTCCCTCTAAACCCGACGCTGACATTTGCTAACCTAATTAAAGCGGGCCACAGCAATCAGCACTCCTGTGGCTTATGAATACAACCTTCAGAGCGGATAATCTGCCACAGAATTCATCCTTTTGCATTAAAAAGAAACAAAACACTGCTTAAATGATTGACCTGTGTCATCATCCGTCAGCCATTTCTGTCTTTTGAAAGGCAATTGCAGATTTCTCCCCGATTTTGGAAAACGTTTTGCCGCATTAGGCAGACTTCATTTTGTCGTTATTTGGTTGCTATACTTACTGAATAATTACTGTCTGTTGGATATTTGTTTTTGAGCTGCTTTAGTAGATTCAAGAGCCCGAAGACTACTTTTGGCACACACACGCACATGCATGCGCACACAAACACACACATACACACACACACACACACACACACACACACACACACACGCATAAAGACAAGCGTACACACATGTGTTCATGCATGCACACACACTTACACATTCCAACCAAAAAATCTTCCTGTATTCCTGCTATGCAGCTACAATATCCTCTCATCTCTGAATACAATTTTCCATTCCCCTGGTGAATAAGCCTTATATAATATATCTTCACACTTCTTAGCGAAGCAGGGCTGCTTGGTACATTTTCTTCTTCTTTTTTTATTTTTCTTCTGGTTTTCATTACTTTGAAAGAGGGATGTTGTATTCTGCGTCCTCCAATTTATTCTCCAGCTCATTCCAACCACAAAAGTACAGGAAATTGTTTCAAGACTTCTATATTTTTACCTCCCTAAAAAGATTTCAGTCGCCCCATTTTTTTTGTAATCGAATAAATACAAATAATACAGTTTAAAAATAAATAAATAAATAAAATAACAAAAGTGTGGTATCTACTTTTGGCGCGCTGTAATGGAAGGAGGAGTCCACTTTGGTCATAGATCACTTATCTGCAACATGAATTCCAGAGAGACGTAGGCCTACTACGGTCTCTACCAGTGCCAGGTAAGCCTTTCACGGTGTCGTTGAGACGCAGGCTCGGGGAAGAGCCGAGGTCTGTGAATGCGCATGAGAAAACAGCTAAACACATTTGGAGACTAATGAAGCCCCTGGTAGCCGTCACAGCTGCCCTCTCCCGAGTTGCCCCGAGTGCACCAGGCTCAGAGCTTCCTCCGACAAGATGCAGCACCGGATGTGACTGAATGCAGAAAACGCACGGTTGACTGCATATCCCCGTGTGAACGCCAAGCGCGACACAATTATGCTCTTCAAGTTTGTTCAGGGTTATTGAAAGCCCCCACATGCCCAAAATGATATTTAGCATTGTGGTCCCTCACTACCTCTCTCTCGCTCTACTACTCATTTCATCTGCTCCCAGAACTCCACCCGCAATCAGTGCAGCCTAATTTTCACCTCCGTTCCCACTCCTCACAGCCCTTAACTACCCATCCCAGATGAGCAAGCATCGTAATTCTAGTTTAATTGCAGCAAACATGTCCACATCATAAACAATGCTGTGCGATGAGAATTTAATGAGTGGGTGAGCACCTAGATGTTTTGGGTGATTAGCCATTAATGAGGCAGCTTTATAACAGCGCGCATTGGTTGTTTGCTTGCAATGGAGTGACCCCCCCCCCCCCCCCCCGTTCTCCTTCGAATGAAGACCGACGGGTCCAGCGAGCGGCTCACATTTCTCAGGTGCTCGAGGGAAGGCGTGATGCTGGATGAGGATCTCGCAAGGTGTTTCACACAAAGCGTTTATTCGCCTGAACCGTCTCCGCCCTTCTGAGGGAAGATGAGTCAAGCAGGGCAGCTGTTTCCTGCGCAATAATTCATGATTATCTTTAATCACTTTGGGTAATGAGTGTTTTTGTCCCCCAGCGACAGAGACAAAGCAGTGCTTTCAGCCGATGTGGGGGGTTTGGGAGAGACAGCTGTCTGTAACTTACGATGAAAGATTTGCATTTTGTTAAAAAACGAATAAGGAACTGTCTGGGAATGATTGCTGCCATGTTTTTGATCAGTGATTTATTGTACAAAGTCGAGTAGAATCTATGCTTACGTTGTGTGTGGTGAGCCTGGTAGCATTTGGAAATTCTGTCCTTTCTTTGTTTCAGATTATGACACGGACGATGGATACTTTGATGGCATCCTAGGAGGTGAGTTCAAATGTGTTCTTTCTTTTTTTACTGGCAATGTCACAAAACATTCAAACACTCCCACTGCGTTCCGCTCTCGGCAAAGCCTCATTTATGTCAACGCGGAAAATGAATTGATGCGAGTGGCAGACATTCGCTGTGGTTGAGTAAAACCCAAAGGAAACACAGGCTTCTCGTTCTCTTTCTGAGGCACCAGAGATGTCTGGTAAATGTATTGGAACAAAGCCTTTTAAAGCCTTTTCAGAGGTGGCCAACCAACAGGCAAGATATTACACATGGAACAGTGCTGATGCCTTTTTTATGGCCACATCAAATCTATTTGTCTGCCAACAGTACTTAAAACTGAATTGAAACAAACACTGTCATTTTCTCGCCATCGTCTGTCTGCTGATCATTAGGTTGAAATATAAAGCATAAAAAGGCTGTGGCACAGTATGTTTCAGGTCTGTAGATAATTTCATAAAGAAGGGCAGAGCTCATAAGTGCAATCCATATAATGCTCATAAGGCCTGCAACAAGTGAAAATTGGAATACATTGCGCAATTAATAATTCTCTTGTGAGCATAGGCTAGCCCAGTGTTCAAATTATGGTGGAACTATCTTAAGAGACCTTAAAGGGATGGACAACAGAATCTTAAAAAACATAAATCAACGTTACATATCGTGGATGGATATATCCGCTACACACTTACCAATATCTTAATAAACATCTCAAAGTCTGTTGGTCAACAGGATTGCAGGGGTCACCTGCTGGCTTTAGTCAGGAAGGAAAATAGGCTCCACCCATATAACCGGCTTTATAACCCTGAGTAACATAATGAGAGGTAAATATCAGCTGTCGCCTGTCCATCACTTTTATGTAGTATATATGTAAAGATAATAAAGCTAGGGCATACCAGTGCTTTTCTGTATCATTGCAAACAGATGTAAACAGTTCATTGATAATATATGAACGACTGCAATAAATGAACGACTGAACACAAAACTCTACACAAAAGGGTCAACACGATAAGAAACGATAAAAAAGTAAAAAACAAGTCTAACTAACACAAGATTTTCTTTAAACACCCTTTGACAAAACACCCTTGACAAAAATGATCTCTTCTTGGTCTTTCAAATGAAAGGTAACATTGTATTTCATTTCGGTACGGTAATTAGCTGTAGTTTAGAGGGCGGAGGTCCATCGTCCGATACCCCCCCTACGAAAGCTCACCTCCAGCCCCGTAGCGTCCCGCCTTTTGAATTGTGAGTTTGTCACCGTGACCCGCCCCTAGTCCTTGTGCTGACCAACAACACCGTCATCCGTCACACACCTCCGCAGCTGTCATGGCCACCGTCGCACTGGTGCTGGTGGGCCTGGCGGTGGTTCTGATCCTCTCCATGTGCCGGCACAAGGGCAGCTACCGCACCGACGAGGCCAAGGGCGCAGAGTCTGGCCAGACCGTGGACGCGCCTCTCGGCGGCGACCCCGCCCTGCCAGGCGCCACAGACCAGGGCGGGAAGGAGTACTTTATCTGAAGCTGTGCAGGCTCGCAGCTGCTGTCCCCCGCTGCCACCGCACACACACACACACACACACACACACACACACACACACACACACACACACATATATAGACACAAGCACGCAGACAGACAGACACACACACACACACACAGACACACATACACACACACACACACACACACACACACACACACACACACACACACACCCTTCGCGTGCTAGTCTTCCAGCGAGGAGGACAAGAGGACATGGCACCAGACCCTGCGGACTTGGTAACTTTTTTTATCAGTTGTATTGTATCCCCTTTTGGAAAACTTTGTTTGTATTCAATTAAAATTTAAATAACTTTATTTTGCCCGTTCTGAGCTTTATTCGGAAAGTGTCCTTGCCAAAGAGACAATGAGCAAGGGCAACATACACATGTGGAATGAGTTACAGTTATAAAATTCAACCAGAATTAAATAACATACAAGCTAATCTGAACTAAGAATAATCTTTACAGACTATATAAGTTGTATAAAGGTTGTAATCATTATTGCTTAAGCTACTGAACATTTTCTCTCATGACATTGAGGAACAAAATGTGCAGTCAAGAACCATGTCACACTGTTCCTTTCACTAAGCTGCCACACATGTATCAAGCAATCTCTAGTTTAGGAGGTTCCAGAGTCATTTGCATCCATTTAAGTTTTGTATTGTTTGCAATTTCACCAAACTGAATTAAAACCAAATGATGTACTAGATACAAGCACATTTGAAAGGTGTAAGGTAAAGATCACTAAAGCGACGTTCCCAGCTGAAATTGTCAAACTTTTCCCACACGCTCTCCATCAATGGGTCCACAATACCACAGGAACGACTACACATAAAACACCCTGTTAAAATCACCATAAGACCTGAAAACCTGAGCCCTGAGGTCCATCATCTGTGTTGTGTTACTCTCTGCATATCAACTCAACACTGACCCCCGGTAGGTCCCGTGGCTAACAGAACGGCACCTAACAGCTGACCTCTCCGTTTGGCCTGAAGGAGGGACTTACTTATCAGTCGTCGAGTTCAAAAGGCCGGCCCGGAAGATTTACAAGGTTATTGCCCTGCTACACGCATGGAATGGTGATTTGGAACGTCCTGCTTTCTTGACCCGGGCTGGCCTGGGTTACTTTCAATAGAGACACTGTGTTAGAGCCCCTGTTGCATATGTATGGAGATGGTGAGGATTGGGTTGAAATGTAAATGTCTTTATTTATTTTATTTTATTTTTTTCAAGGACTGAAGGGCTGTTGACACGATGATTCCCACTGCTGAAACTCACTACTGCAGTGGTATGTCTTCAAAAGATGATGACATTGATGACAGAGGAGGAGAGATGTGAAAGTTAATTTTCTTTATTCAGACTGCAAGTCAGGATGACTTGCAGTCTATTCCCCAGCCATAACACACCGTGATTAAAAAACGGCAGAAGTCATTTTTTATATACATTCATTTGTTTTATTGGGTAAAGTTGGGCTAAGAACAAGCCCCCGGGCTACAGAAACTCATTTTATTTCCCTGACCCCTCCCCCTGGTTCCATCAATATCGACTGGCAAACAAAGAGTTGGCTAAGGCCCGCATTACAATCTTAATAGCAGTGGATGAAAAGACAATGTTCCAATGTGGGTGAGCAATATTCTAATTCTCACAGTCAGAGAGGTTTACGGAAAGTAAATACTCAATTGTTCAACTTTAATAGCAATCACGCGCGCAGGTGGGAATGGGTCTGTGCAAATACCCACTGGATACATACAGCCAGTTCATTATGGCTTTCATTTACCAATGAGATTGCTTATATTACTCTGCACAATCACACACAAACACCCACTAACACACCCACACTTACTGTGCGCTTGCTTTTTATGTTGCGTATAAATATACCACCAGACACTGTCTGCATCTATCTGTGGCTTTGCGCTGCTGTCACATTCAAATTGTCCTTTGCAATGCACTCTGATTGCAGATGTATACAACACTGCTGTAGCCTTCTTTAGACATAATATATATCAGTCAGTCTAACAACTCCCGCTGCTTGGCTGTATATGTACATACAAATAAAGATGTAGTCCACATGTAAATTAATGGAAGCCCCAGCTGCAAGCCACTTCCGCAACTAAGCAACTCGGCATCAAGGGACGACTGTATTGAAATCGTACAAATTCACTCATTCAGACTCTTTCCTTGGAAATGTTTTTTCGCGGGCCATGTGAAATATTCATGCCTCTGCATTATTTTGACGTTCAGATGTTTTATTCATCCCCACAAGGTAGAAGTCCAACTAAAAGCAAATCAAATGCATTTCCAAGTCAAACAAGTGCACCGCTGCGGTCGAGTTTCGAAGAATGACATGTATAAATGTATTAATAGGCGGTGGCAGCTGCAGCCGTCCGGAAGGCGTTTCTCGGGCTGTTATTTGTTGAGTGGTGAGTCTCTTTGGTATTCTGAAAACGGAACAGGAGTGAGTGAAGCCACCCCGATTGTCCTTCAATAGCTTTGAGGCCCCCACTCTTGTTTATCCATAGCTGGGAGGAACCGGGCTCCATCGAGAGAGAGACAGAGAGAGAGAGAGAGAGAGAGGAGAGAGAGAGAGAGAGAGAGAGAGAGAGAGAGAGAGAGAGAGAGAGAGAGGGAAAGCTACAACATTTCCAAGCCTATCTGTCTGTACACAGGATTCTTCAAGTGAAGTGAATATAAATTAGCTTCAGCTCCAACACTGAGAGCGCAATGAATTACACGAAGCTTCTCTTTTTTATGGCTCCGTGCCGACAGCACAAGTAAATAAAGTCACTCTGTATATGTGTGTGTCATTCAGTGTGCATGAGAAGCCATGTGAAGCAAATATGAAGGGGCCACTTTATTTATTTGCTTAATATGGGAGCTAGGTATAAGAAAAATGCAATGAAGAGACAGGAAATCATTCCGGCTGGCTGGGTCGCTTCCTTCCGTCTGACGAGGAGCGTCTAGGCGTTTAATTAGTGTTCCCAAATCCAGCCACTCCCCTCCTGAGACAGGTATCTGAAAGCCAGAGAGCACCATGAGTTCAGTGGTGAGCTTTGCCTATCTCTCAGACAGGATGGGCAATATGCCTTCCCACGGCCCCCTCCAACCCAGTTCTCCCCTGAGGTGGAAGAAAATAATAAATACGACGAATGACAAATCATTTGCACTGGAATCCAGCAGACATGCGGGGGACATCAGAAGGGCACTCGTTTTGTCTGCACCCCTCTGATCATTCATACCCATTATTCGGCCTGAGTCTGGTCTAGTGAGAGACTCAAACATTAGCAGCAAACAGGGCCTCGGCCTCAGGCTGAGTGAGTGTGTGTGGTTGTATTTTTGTCTTTTTTGTTGGGATTCGTGGCTTCTCGAGCCTCCTTCTCCCAGACAGTGCATGAGAAAGCGGGAGACATTTCATGTCGATAAGAGGGCCCCGGCTCTGTGGCCGGTCCCCCAGTGGGGCTCATCTTTTGTGTTGCCGGGGATTGGCACCGACACTGCAGATTCCACCCGTGTGCCCTGTCTCCATTCTCCGCTCTGGAGTGTGTGTGTGTGTGTGTGTGTGTGTGTGTGTGTGTGTGTGTGTGTGTGTGTGTGTGTGTGTGTGTGCGTGTGTGCATGTGTGTGTGTGTGTGTGTGTGTGTGTGTGTGTGTGTGTGTGTGTTTGTGTGTGCATTTGCAGTCTCCCTTGGAGTTTAATGCAGGGTGGGCTTTTATTTTTTTAAAGACAAATTGCTTTCTTGAAAAAAGATTTTAATACTATAGAATAGGGGATGGGGGGGGGGGGGGAAGCTGCACACAATCATCAAGAGGCGAGCGAGATTTGCAGAGGGCAGGGGAGGAAATTCATTTGAATGGCATGGTTTGTGATAAAAGCGCAGTGTGGCGATGGAGTTTGTACTCTGTCGTCCTCTGTGGCGGCGTGATACCAGCCAGAGCTGAATATGCCATATTCAGCTCAAGCTCAGTTTCAGAGAACGTTTCCAGCCGGCATTTTCATCTTCATTTTCATTTTTGAAGAAGAAAGGACTAGGACACAGTGAAGCAGGGCCGTTTTCTCTCTCCTAGGGTCTCCCACGTCACACGCGTGACCCTTGTCATTAACAAACATAGTGGAGGACGGGCAAGGCCACTCATGGGTGTACTCATCTGGCTCCACACAATGTGCTCATTTACCGTTACTATTACGGTTCCATTACTTGGTTCAGTGTCCTATATTTCCTGCATATGTTTATGGTGAGTTTAATATGAATAAGTTTGAAGCATCTTTAGACATGAATACAAAAGTAAATGCAATAAGGACAATGAGAAAACTATAAAAGGACTACTTTTCTTTGCCCCAGCTTTAATAGAATATTCTAGAAAAATCCCTGTTGGTGACTACAATATTAACCATTTTTTCGACCCATAAAGAAGTAAAAGCAGACATCTACATTGATTGTAATGAATGTAGGGCAGAGCGAATATAAATGATAAAAGAGGAACTTAATTTATCTCAGAACACATCTCTCAATTGCGCAACCGTTTGCTACAAAGATGCTACATTCAAAAGCCAGCGCTGTGGAAACGGGGTCGTGGGGGAGCTAAAGCAGGAGCTGAAATTAAATCACTGCTGATGTGTTTGTTTACTAGATTACTTTGTAAAGAGAAGCAACTCTTTTCTCTGGAGTGCCGTCCGCCATCTCCTCTCCTTTTTTATACCGGTCAGAAATCAATTAGGGGCCGCTTTAAACATATGCGTAAAGGGATATATTAAAGGCAGGCCATTATCTTCTGGCAACTGTGCACAAAAAGTCACTTAGCCTGTTTTGGCATCAAAACAGTTTGAGCTAAACTTTTATTTGAAACAGACTAGAATACGAGTAAGAGAATATAGCAGATGTTTGTATTTATTTAAGGTTCAGTAGATGCCATACAAATGGCGTTTTCTAAACAAAATCGCTAGATTGAGCTGTTTTGCTATTGCAGTGGAGGGGGGTTATCCAAGGACTGTATCCAGGACTCACAAGCTCATGGGCTCCAGACCATCCTGTGCTGAAATGATAAAGTCTGTGCGTGCTGTGATGTGGACAAGCCCTTTACAGGGCTTATTGTTTCAGTCAGTCCACTCCTCAGCAGCCGGAGCAAAGGGAACTCGACCACAATACTGATAAGGAAATTGTTGATGCACAACATGAGCCAATGGCTATCCCTCCCAAAAAGCCTCCCCTGAACCCATCCGTGGGTCCTGTTGGGAATCGAGCAAAGGGGAACACTGTAATATACCTCTTTTTTAAACCACTCAGAGAACCTCATTGATGTCTGGCACTTGAACACCCCATGAGCACCCTGCTGGGCACCCAGGTGACGTCAGAGAAGCCTGCCCAGGGAATAGTGTTCAGGACTGAGTTTTTCCATGAGATTGGGTGTCGACTTTGCTCGCCCTTGAGCGATCTGTCAATGAATGATGTCCGTCCCCACTGGTGCATTGTGCCACTTGCTGTTTGTCGGTGGATTTCTTTAGATTTAGTAAGCTAGGTGGGCTCGTAAAGGTCTCAATATCACCTAAATGTACATTTGTTAACATTTACGATGTTATTCAATGTTGACAATCCAATGTGTTTCCTGTGGATTGTGGCTTTGTTTAGAATGCAGGGCTAAGTCTAACAACACCAACCATCTATTGGCTGTAAGTGTAACAAGCAAGCTGACACACACACACACACACACACACACACACACACACACACACACACACACACACACACACACACACACACACAGCAGACACCTGAACACAATCTCCATATCTTACCGGAGAAATGCCCTCGTCCCCTGAACACGATCCCTGTGTGATGGCTTATCTAAGAAAACATTTTTCAAGCAAATTGGTGGTGATATTATGATATGGGAATCTGTTGGGAAAAAACCTTTGAATCACAGGAGATGTCATCCATTCATCTTTCAAAGGATTTAATATTTTTTCCAAGCACAGATCACGAAAAAGGGCCTGGTGATTTGTTTGTTTGTATTTTTTATTATTATATGCTTTGATATTATTTATCTGATGGATCACATTATGCACACCTTTCCTCTGTTACAAGTGTAGTTTATATGGCTCGTTTATGATCTTTACACGCAGTGGTGTGCCTTTCATTTCTTTTGTCATCTAAAAACAAACACAGTGCATCATTGATTATATTTAACAGCTTTCTATTGAGCCATCTCCAGGCTCTTCCCAAAGATTTGTTATTTTAGTTACTTCAGCACCATGCGAGATGACAGATTGTGTTACATGCATGAAAACTGTGCATGATACAAAAACACACTATTAGATATGTATCTATGTAGTGTTTTATCTTTGAAATTCCTCTGAAATATGATTTGTTTTAAAAGAATACAACAATGTGTGCCTGATAATGTATGGCAACGTATGTCCAAACCCCATTGTCTTTTTTTTATCATGGGTCTGGACTGAAGGTAACACGTTATCTTATTTAAATATATTCAAAAGTATGATTCTCAACAGACACCTACATACTCGTGAAAGTATATATCTTAACTCAATTATGCGCCACAGGGATTTCTCATCATAGTAAGCGGAATTCCTTTCCTTCTTTTTTGTTCCCCCTACATGAGCTGGGATATTTAGCATGCAGTGCATTTTTTGTGAATATATATTTAGTGTATAAATATGTATATATGTAAAATAAAAATGACTTACTGCGTGTGTATTATGTGGCCGCTTTGGGCTACATACATGCCGAATCGGCTTGTGATACGCTCCTAATCAGTGTGTTTTGAGGTGGCCAATTACGACAGCCCTGCAAAGTCCCCTAAGGGCACAATTATTAGAAAAAAAGCCTGAGTTATAGTCTTTAATCTACTTTGGGATTTTTCATGATGGAAGACCAATTTTTCCCGGCCACTTGCCAGTGCCAGAAACGGGGCTATAGGGTAGAAGGGAGCGGAGATTCCATTTAGGATATCTCTCCTCCATAGTAAGAATGGAAGCCATTATATATTTTTGGAAATATAATGCATGGCCGCAGTTTTCACACTGCTCTACATCATTCTCAAGTGCCCTGAAACCCTTGGTGGCAACATGGGAGAATACTGGATGCCAGTGACAAACACACATAAAGGCTTTCTGCTGCTCCCCATGAGATCAGGGGCTAACAGCACAGCTTGCTTTTTTCATGAAAGTACCATTTCTACAATGTACTGTGACGTCTGCTACAGGAACTCGCTCACCCCAACCTCTGCCCATACACACTGAACACACACACACACACACACACATAAACACAAATTAGGTATATGGTCATATATTTTCTTGGCTCTGCAGTTACATCATAAACAACATGATTTGCTGCTCTATTTTTGGCCAGAATGGTGAAAGAGCCCCCTGGTTAGCTACTGATGACGTAACGTTGCTTATCTTGAATGTGCTTATGATTGGGCCTCAATGAATTTGTTCCATTCTGCACCTCCCTTCACCTGAACCCATGTCCCAACCTATAGCCTACTCCTAGAATGCTTCGATCAAATTAAGGATTCCGTTTCTGCCGATTTTTCTAGTGTTTCTACGAACGATCTTCCTTGATTTCCTGATTTGTGTAAATGTCCTTTATTATTTCTGAATGTACTGTTGTGCTGTTGATTAATAATTTTTGTTTTCCATGAATCTAATAACAAGCTGGTTTTGTTCTCAGAAGAAGATTTTTGTTCTCATGTTTCCAAAAGCCTGTGTTTTGAAACTACTGATTGACCCCACCATAGCCTCCTTTAGCCTGCTGTTTGTGGATTTTACAGTGAGGCATATTTCTTTGTGCAGACAGGGATATTGTTCTTTCATATGGTTTTAAATGCCATTTTGTATACATTTATACAATACAAAACACTAAGTGATGATAGGGCTATGGAGTGGGAGACAAGGGTCCAGCAGTAGCGGTTCTGCATTGAATTACGCCCCGGGCGAGACCCACTCCATGCGCACCCCCCCCCCCCCTGATTACAGGCTGGTGGGGTCGTTGACTCGTGTGCTACTGCTGCCCCCCCTGCAATGCCGCCCCGGGCGGCTGCCCGCTTCGCCTGTGCCTAAAACCGCCACTGGCTATGGTGTTTGTCCATGTATCTACACAGTAAATTAAGAAACGGGAAAGTAAAGTAATAAGTAGTGTAGTTACTTTTCAAATGCAGTAACTAGTAAAGTAATCTCATTACAATTTACAGAAGTAACTAGTAATAAGAATATAATTACTTTTTTTGAGTAACTACCCCAACACTGATCAATGGCCCTGGATAGATTTAAAATGACCAAGAATTGGTCGATTCACAGATTTAAACATTGCGAATCAGTTGATTCAAGCTTTAGCCTGATATCAAGACAGCATTGTCAACTCATTTCATTCCATTTCCATACGGATCTGAATTTTTTTTTTTTTTACAGCGATCACATTGGTTGAAAGAAATAATTGATCTGAGCGATGTGATTCGTCAAAGTTATTAAAGTGTATCGTCCCTGATTCGTATCGTAGTGCATGTATCTATATACATATCGGATCATCCTATAAAGGAGAGATGAACACCCCTGATAAGCATATATATATAAATATATATCTGCTAGGGTTGTGTCCACATCCCTCCTGTCCTGCCAGACAGCCATGTGTGGTGACACCTCGGACCAAGAACAACTCAGGTGTAAATTAGGGGGGAGGAACCCATAGAGACCCCCCTCAATTTTTACATTGGGTCGCCCTAATTTACACCTGAGCTGAGGTGTCACCATACGGCTGTCTGGCAGGACAGGAGGGATGTGGACATATCCCAGGCAGATGGGATTGTAGTGCGGACAGGCACAGAACGCCATAAGTGACAACAGTAGACCTGTGTGTTTGTGTGTGTGTGTCCTGTGTTTAATAGGTGCACCACACAGTGAACACACACACAGTGGGTGTCCTTGTTTTTTCTAACAATCCCTTTCCTCCTTGATTATCGTTGTGGGTTATTGATTGTGGTCGCCGATCGATACGTCACTATCTGTCAAACAGAAGAAGAAAACGATTATGCTGTTTAAAAAAAGGGCAGAGGGGAGAGGATGTGTGTGTAATTGTGTGTCTGTGTATAATTGTTAGAGTATGAGTCATACGAGAAAAAAAAACCCACTGGCAGGAGCCACATGTAAGAACTAAGATACCCATAACTCATCTGGTTTGTGTTCCTTCCGGGAGGGCATTAAGTGGTGGAAGGTAAGGGAGAGGTTGTGGGTTCAATCCCCTATCGTCCTTCACTTGCGCGTAAACATCCTTGAGCGGGATGCTTCCTTCCCTCCGAGCTCCTTAACGACCTGCATCTGTATTCACTGTAAGTCGCTTTGGTTAACAGCATCTCCTAAATGACCAAACAGGGGTAAATACTAATAGCGGAAGAGTGGTGCGGGAACAACATGGAGTCGGCAGCGGGTAGTTCACAGGGCTTTTTAGCCAAATGTGAATTATCATGGATGGTCTGTTGGTGCTTGGGGGGAGGGGAGGAGATGGAGAGGGGCCGCATGGGACCGCATGCTGCTGACGAGGGCGAAAAAGAAAACAACAAGCAGCTTCCTGATTCTTCTGAGATCTCTATCTGGGATCATTACGCCGGCCTTCCTCACAGGCACACGGCGAGATAAGGCGTGTCTGCGCGGCGTAATGTTCCTTGAAAACAGAGACTTTTATTTATTCATCCCTCTTTATTCTATAAGACTTCTAATTGAGAATGTGAGCGCTCCATTGGCGTCAGCTCCCGCTATAGGAGGACTACAGACACAGGGGGGGTGTAACAGAATGTGCATTATTTATCCGTGGAAGCCAAGTAATGAGATGGCTGCTGAGGTTGTTTTCGCACTGTCTCTCCCCCCGCCTTCCGTCTCTTTCCATCCATACATCTGTGTTTGTCTATGATGCGGGAAATCAATCTGAATGCATGTATTGCCACCACTGCACTACAACACCGTCCGGGAGATGTGTAGCGCCCCCCCCCCCCCAGACTGATGCAGTCAGTCCAACCCTGCTCGGTCGTTATCGATTTACAAACGGTGCGGACCTACAGCAGCATGTTCTTTCGCCTCCTTCAGTGTCAACATAATTTATATATAAACACGGGATGCGGGGGCCCCCTCGCTGTGGGTCTGACCCCCCGCGGGGGGGGGGCTGCCGCTTCAGGCAGTCGGACCCTGTGGCAGCCCGGGGAGACACTAGAATCACGGTCTTTCATCGTGCGATCACTGTGGTGCTGCTGACTCTCAGCCGAGTAGAGAGACCTCACCGTGTCGGCCGGGGGGAGAGAGGTGTTGTAGCGGGGGGAGGCGGGGGGAGAGGTGAGGATAGAAAGGTGTTGGAGGGGGTTGGGTGCTGCTTGTGTAGTCGTTTCAACAATAAAGGGTAAAGTGCGTCGGCATGCATGTCCCGGCAGGCATACAAATAAATAAACAATGAAATAAAGCACGTCTCCGGATCACAATGAGCTGAAAGTCGCCCCCGAGTCGAGACCCTTTTCACAGGTACACATGTGGAGGTGCATATAGGTGCGATGCATGCCTACAAACACTCACACACAAACCCACGCACAAACAATGATATATACACTCCAAAGTGTTACACGAACACCCACTGGCTGCCACACCTACTCTCCTCTCTCTCTCTCTCTCTCTCTCTCTCTCTCTCTCTCTCTCTCTCTCTCTCTCCGCAATGAGAGAAATTCCTCTCACCTCGCCAGCCAGCACACTCACCGCGGCAGACAAGTAACTGTTGACCTTCAGCTGGCCATGGAGCTGGCGAGGAGCTGTGAGAAGCAATAACATTTAGGAATCAGGGCGCCGGGCGAGAGAGATAAGAGGCGAGGAGAGAGAAAACACTCGACAGGAGGAGGAGGAGGAGAGGAGGAGCCAAGGACTCCCGACACCCTAAGTGTGAAATCGTGTCTACTGGGTTCAGTTATGGAGAGCCCGGATTCCATTTCGCTCCTCGTCCAACAGGGTAAACAAAATGAGGCCTGGTGCCAGCCAGGGGCCTTATTTCATTATTTAACCGCTGTGGAAGAATGATACATTCCTTTGAATAGGAGCCGAGGTTCAGGTGCGCCTATTATCAGCCAAGACAAATAGGCCTTTATGCCGACGCCCCCCATTTGTTTAAGACAAAGTCATGTAATTAAAATCTAATCAGCGACAGGGCCAGAGTGCCGTGGAAGACATGAATATTTAAACCTGTTTTCCCTCTGAATCCTAATGAAATGGTAATTTATGAAAGCCGCATGCGTAATTTTGGCCACGGAGCAAATTAACTGGATTTCTACAGATTCCCTTAAGTCATTTTTCAGTCCTTCTTTCCACAATGTATAAGAATAATAGGATTTTTTTTTCTAAATCCTATTCAAAACTTATTCCAAATGCTTATCCCACCAGCGCATGCCTTATTTTTCCTCATTCCGGAAATATCCGACTGTGCAGTCGGTATAAATATATACGCCTGGAATAGAAGCCAGGATGTAAGTTCACGGCCAGAAGTTTCGAAATCCTGTTTTGAGACGAATGACAATTTCTGCTGGGCAAGCGCCTTCATTTGCATTGACTTAATATAGCTATTAATGGCTCTATAAATGGAGATGTTAGGAGCACTCAATGTTACGCAACGCTTCCAGGGCACAGGCCTCTGCTGGATATGGAAGATGTAAAATCGGCTTTTCTCACCACCACTGGCAGTACTCTGCTTAGTTGCCTTGGCGATGACTCATGTGCATATACCATGCCAATTGGAACAGGTGTTGAAAGGGACTTGTTACCAAGGATAACATCTAAACACGCCACCCGCACGCTTGAGAGAGTGCAGCGGTCGGGGGCTATTAACGGCTGCGTGTCCCTGAAGAATTCGAGGAAAACGTTCTCTCTACACGGTGGTGGTGAATACACAACTCTTAAACAATATGCCTAACGAAGTTATGAAAATGTGCTGGTAATGAAATGTGCTAAATATAACCATAAGGAGAAAAAAAGTGCAGGCCAAACATTGCAATGTTTTAATGATTTTTTTATTTAAATCGAGGTCCCCCAAACTCAAGCCAATGTTGTTTGTACGAGACATGCAAATGACCCCATTACCACATAAGGCTGTGCAGTTGAAAACACTTGAATGGGTTTCCTTATAGAAGCTTGCCTTAATGCGCTAATGCTAACTTTTACAGAAGCACAGCACAGCAAGTATTTATCATCCAACTTTTCCAAGTTCTGTGAAGGCGAAAATACTACTACTTTTTATTTTTACAGAAATGTGGGTGGTTTGACATCAAACTTGTGAACACAGTAAACACAGCTGTTGCAATTACTGTGTTCACAAGCTTGACAAATACTCTAGAGATGCCTCAATTACCTTGGATCTGGGTCCTTTAAATAATGAACATTTAGAATACATATCATAAATATAGAACATGTGTCTCTCATGACTTCTGGTAATAAAGCTGTTGGCTTCATTTCCATGTCCGTCAACTCTCGCCCTAGACGATGTGTAGCATAATTGGATTATCTATTGCATACAGTCGCATATAGCATGGTGGGCTAAAATGATTAATTCCAAAACTACCTTGAAAAGAAAAACTGCCCTCTGCCCAACAAGAATTTTAAAAGCTTCATTCATATTCTTAACATTCTTATAAGTATGTTTTAAAAGGATATTGGTAGTAATAAGATGTAACGACCAAAAGCAAGCACCAAAAACAATATCTTGTATTGCTCATAATGAGTCTGTCTAGCAAATATCACTAGAATGGATTCCAATTACTTTGATTGACATGGAATCTTGGGAATTTGTTATTTTAAATCGAATAAACGTAACTGAATGTGTTTTTTGGTAGTGATGAACCGTTGACGGCTCAACTTTTTAACCAGTCACACAAATCCGAAAGTTGTCAAATGAATCACCTTCTTAAAAATGTTAGTCCGATGTGCAGTGGAAACTATTTCACCTTGTATTCACCTGACGCTGAGGAAGTTAAAGAACACCATCTGTTTCCAAAGCTATTTTCCTTCCTCTCAAATCTAAGTGACACCTGTATCACACCATACAGATGTTAGGTTTCATCCCCAACCCCCTCACTCTCCTGCTCCTGTCATTTCGGTTCAAACTTTCCTCATCGCTCAGGGAGCGGCGACGGCGTCAACTGTCATTATAAAATTTGGATTTGGTAATCCAAAAATAATTTCAGACAGCACTAAACCAACACAAGGAGCTGTGTGCTATTTTTGTACAGTCGTTGACAGATACAACACAACACTGGTGTTGATTGAGGCATGTCTGTCTACAATTTAATTTCCCTTACAGCAGAATATGGGAAAACTGAGACCATGGCTGAGACCATGTTTTCCATTAGTGAGCCTAAAACCAAGGAGATTAGTTATTCCTGCTTCCATGTCTCTTATCAATTCCAGGACGCCATTACTTAGCCCCAATCGTATCCAAACAAACCGGTATCAGGGCTTATGTTTTAATAAAGCCCATTGTCCACCATGGGAAATAAATCTTGTGGCACACTGTATCTGAACCTAAAACCTATGATCATAGTTTATAATTTGTTCTTGACCATTATGGTCTGTCGATTTGTTGTAGTCTCTTATCACAGTTCACACATCAGACTATCTCTGCAATGATGTGTTGTGATGTGATCTGATGTGTGTGTGTGTGTGTGTGTGTGTGTGTGTGTGTGTGTGTGTGTCTCTCTCTCTCTCTCTCTCTCTCTCTCTCTCTCTCTCTCTCTTCGATTCTGCTCTGCTTCCTACCAGCCCCCCACTCGTCTTCTACCCTGACATCATACCCTTGCACCGAGGCATGCTGGCATTGATGATATGGTTGCCTTGCCTATCCATTTATGTGTCTGATTCTAATAGACTGCCTGCCCTCCCCCCCACCCACCCTCTCCTACTGGCCAGCAAAACAGACGGCATTCTAGGTGATCTCCTGACCATTAGGACCTATATATAACACTCACTTCCTCACAACTACTCAATGTCACACAGCTACCGCTACAACTACTGGTACTACTACTACTACTACTGCAAATGTTACTATTACTACTACTACTACTACTACTACTACTACTACTATTATAACTACAACAATGAATATTGCGACTAATAAATGGAGAGAAAATGTGTCACAGGTGTACTGTTGTATTGCTGTCGCAGCTGCCTCCTCCACACTCCAGGCGGCTACTATTACTGGAGTTAGATCAGTGATGGCTGGCTGGCTAGTATCCTGGGTCTCAGCAATTCCTCCATGGCCTGACTCCCATGTCCTTGGCAATTCCACTACAGACGCTAAATTTAAACCACCATCGGGAACCCGAATGTGGACTCCAAATGATATGAAGTGCTGAAATATGCGGAAAAAAAAAACTGGTGTGTCACCTTATTAGAATTTGACAAACAACAAACGTTTGTACTTAATCCATATATATATATATATAAAAAGGATATATATATATATATATATATATATATATATATATCCTTTTTGAGCCAATTGTTTGATGATCTGCATTACTATTTAGATCCAGTTCTCAAAAGGAAGGATACAGTGGAAGGGGCTACAGAAGTATCGCCTCTATTAAGCTAACTGAAACAAACAGGCAGACGATTAAAAACGCTTTCCTAACTGTATTGCGCAATTAGAATGTAATTAAAGTTAAAGCACTAAAGGGTGTTCTACGATGAATAAATAAGAACGGCCTACAGGGCACTTAAACATTTCATGACAATTAAACATTAAAACATATCAGGATTGCTATACCCTGGAGAAAACCATGTTAGCGTTGTGATGTAATTGTGTGAAACATTAAGATCATCGGGAGGCATCTCGGAAAAAATAAAAATTTCTGAAGTAAGTGACGATTTGACCTTAATCCTTGTGCATAATTTCCTAGCGTGGAAACATAAAAGAAATAGCTCAGTTCACATTGACATAGTTTTAGCCCTATCTTCACTTCCCCTTAGAGGTGTAAACACTGAAAACCAATGGCTCATTGGGCACACTTTTAAAAAACGAAATAGCTGAGAGGCCCTGGGCTCTTTGGCAGCTCCCCATGTGAATATATGCTGTGCTGAGCACTTTCTCAAGCTTCCACCTTCTTCCATCTTGGAAAGAATTAAACATGACCCTTTTTTAAAGGTACCATATTCATAGTGCACACGGATATGGATACCTCCATGATAACAACATGAGAACCCATCTGTTGAAGCATTTTACTTTAGGCACACTAATTGTGTAAGCCTACTTTGTTCATAGGTTAGGCTTCATTGTCAATGGGTGGGCTTTGTATTGTCAGTCTGAATGTTTCAGCGATCTTTCTATTTAATTGTAACTTTATTTATGAATCACCGAATTCTTATTTAACAATTAAGTGGAGTAGCCCCTTCTTGGGCCACTGACGATGGCTTTTACAACATCTCCCGGCTGACCCTGGCTTTGAGGCTTGAATGGTTTTACAACAGTAGCAGGGGAAAACTCCCACTGGAGCCAGAAACCTTGGGAGGAACTAGGGGTTCCCCATCCCCCTGTGGGCCTCCAAGTCACTCAGGGACAGCAAACTGCAGAATAAACGCAGAGGGGACCTCTCCAGCTGCTGCTGGGCTGGCTTCCAGTACTATGTGGGCCTCAGGGTGATCCAGTTCCATGGCCTTGGTTTTGGGTCTCTGGATGTGATCTTGATCCATTCAAGTACACACCAGGAGCCGAGGAACACCCACAGAGACTGTTCTACCGCAGAAGTAAGTACATGTAGTAGGTCATAATAGGATCTACTGTAGATCTCATCAACATTACATTACCCCTTGATGGCGCCTATCTGAATCATCTCACCCTCCTTCCACTTGTGTCTAACATACAACAATTCTAACATCTAACAACAATTTGTTTCATCATTTGAAGCAATTTCATCGTTGTCGTAATGTACAGCACATTTGATGTGATTCATCCTATTACCTATCGGCTTGTAGAAGTGCACATACAGTGCAGGCAGTCTCAGAGGACAGACAGACAGCTCCGCCAGTTGTATCAGACAGAAAGCCTGGTGGTTTTGTGAGAGCCAGCCGCCTGTCAGTTGGTCTGTTCTTCCCCCCAACAGGACAGACTTTGTCACTGATGTAATGTCCTGCGTTCCATGTCAAAGCCACCAGAGACCCAGAATGCTGAGTAAGAAAACCTGCTCTCAACTTGAACTCACACAGCACCTAGTGTATGTGTTTGTGTGTGAGTGTGTGTGTTTGTGTGCTGTTTATTGTGCAGGTGTGTCTGTTTGAGTGTGTGTGTGTGTGTGTGTGTGTGTGTGTGTGTGTGTGTGTGTGTGTGTGTGTGTGTGTGTGTGTGTGTGTGTGTGTGTGTGTGTGTGCGCACAGAGCACAAATGTAGTGTGCGCAGCGGTTTTTCGGTCGCTTTAAATAGGGCTCACCATTTCCACATCTATTTTGGAAGTGGAAATCAAAAACATTATTTTGCGAGACGTCCATTTGCCTCAGGCTTATGAGTACATTTCCTGTCCATTCACATCTTGCCTCATGTTTCACAAATGTCTCATTATTATTACTTATCACTGTCAAATATTTGGAGGACTCTCTCTCTCTCTCTCTCTCTCTCTGTCTCTCTCTCACCCTCTCTATCTTTACCCCGCTACCTTAATGTGAATTGGGAAATCCTAATGCAACTATCAAGGGGGCTCTGTATGAATTATACAGTCACTGTCAGGAGCTCAGAAATGTGAAGGAGAAAAAAGAGAGAGAGGGAGGGCAAGAGAGAGGAGAGAGAGAGAGAGAGAGAGAGAGAAAGAGAGAGAGAGAGAGAGAGAGAGAGAGAGAGAGAGAGAGAGAGAGAGAGAGAGGGAAGGTAAGATATAAAGAGAAGGAGAGTGAAAGAGAGAGAGTGATTACTTCAACCTGAAGGCTCCAGGGGTAAGAGAACCTGATCAAGATGGAGGGTCAGCAAGCTAACAAGTCTGATAGAAGAGCGAGGGATAAACTAGAGGAGATGGAGAACCAAGAGGCCAACTACACGTGTTATTACCACAAACAATGTATTACTGACTCCTATGGCTGCTCTGCGGTCCATCCAGGTGTTTTGGTTGTTTCAAACTAAAGGCTGTGTAGCCCTATCACTTTTTTTTTTTTTTTTTGCACCTGACCAATTTAGATTGTATGCCTCAAGTGCTCTCAGCCTCAACTTGTAAAGTCGCTTCAGATAAAGCAACTGCTTAATGAATAAATGTAAACTGTGAAAATAATTACCGTAAATATGATGTCGCTAATTGTTAAAGTAGTTGTTGTGAAACCCCCTCACTGATGCAGGGTCAGCCAGGACCAAAGCGATTGGCTTGATTTCTGGGCTCCACAATCGAGTGAGCGTGCAGGAGGGAGACGAGGAGAGCAGACACCTTGGTTCACCCCCCACGCAGAACAACATATACATATTTCATCAAAAGCTGTAGGAGCACAAGATGAATCACTGAGTCAAGATGGCACCCACCATGAGCTATGGCTGCAGGCCCTGGCTTTTTCGTGCCCTCCGCACTGCAGAACCTCCACACAAGTCAAGTGGTGGAGGGCTCCTGCGTGCTGGAGCACTGCTCCCCACATCCTCACATGGTAATCATAGACTGCGTATGCACATTGATCACAGATACCAGGCAAGAGCTGCTATACTGCGGCTCCATGGCCTACATGAGGAAGCTGACTAGTATAAAGATGCCACAGCATGCTGACAAATTATACAAAAACACACACATAGGGAGACATGCATTTTTGCAGTGAAACATGAGTCCCTTATAGAGCGAAAAAAAACCACAAATATATAGATATGGGTTTATTTTGTTACGTTTTAACCTCCGGGCCTGAGGAGAAATACTCTCTTAGGGACCTAAGGATGGTCATTTTGTAGCCGGTGTCATTGGGGTGATGAGACACCCTGGTGGCCACTAACCCCCAGGACGAAAGAAAGGCAGAAAAGATAAATGGATGTTGTCATTTTTCTGTGTCTGTCTGTGTGTGTGTGTGTGTGTGTGTGTGTGTGTGTGTGTGTGGGTGTGGGTGTGTGGGTGTGTGAGTGCAGTTGCGTCTGTGTGTATTTGTGTGTGTGTGTGTGTGTGTGTGTGTTTGTTTGTGTGTATAGCTGATCATTTCTGCTGAGGCAACAGAACTCCAAACCCTGTGCTGTTGGTTCATTCCTGACTAAATGTTTTTAATGTCAGGAGACTCTGCTAGGGTGAGTTCATGTAGCAGTTAAGTTGGCAAGACACGATACACAAGAGGCTACAATATAGCTCAGCATATAATATCACAAACGGTAAAGTGCTATTGAAGGACAATGCGGATCACATGTATATTTCTGTACAGAAGCCTCCACCAGTACTTACTATTTACAAGTAAGCAGATGCCTTGCAAAGCGTGGTTGTTGTTGATGTATATGTTGTTGTTGTTGTTGTTGTTGTTGTTGTTGAAGTAGATGTTGTTGTTGTTGTTGTTGGTGATGTTTGATGAGGAGTAGGTAGGGGTAAAGTCTCTTGCACAGCGAGGCCTATCTGAAGACATTAGTTGGACATGTGGCTTCCTAACGACTAAACTCTGCTGGCCCTAACTCTGCTGAATTGCATTCAACCATGAATAAACAACCCAGAAGTTGTAAGAATCTTGTGAGTACATTCAATTAATTAAATATGCTGCTACATTACAGAAACTAGAGAAACATATTGATGAATTAGTTTTCATGGGCCAAGATGCAGTCTGAACGCACTCCACCACCCATCTTTCACCATCTTCCTCAAAATAATAGTATCACAATCTGAGAAATATTAAAGGATTAACTCAAATCACATTTTGCATTGAGTGGTATTCGAACTGCGCAGAAGATTGTAACTGTTTAAATCAACATTAATATCCTGCTAAAATAACTAACATACAGACACAGAACCAAACAAACCAAAACATTCTTTCATAAATCGAACAACACTACAAGCCATGCCAAGACTAGTTTCAAACTGAGCGGTCCTAAGGCACTGGAAAACCAACCAACTTTGAGCGTGGTTTACATGTGCTGAGCCAGCATGGCATGTTGCCTACATGTCTCGCCACTCCGGCAGAAGGGCACCATCCAGGGGGCAGGGCTGCATGCCCTCTTGGCAGCTCCAGCCCCCTGGATAGCTGCTCCCTTGTCCCTGTCAGCTGGCCCCCTCGGAGCCCTGGGCAGTAAAAGCAAAAGCAGAGGTGGGCTGACCTGGCCTCTGCCACTACGTCTCGCCTAGCTGCCTGTGCTGCCCCTGCAGGGGGCGGCTGTCCTGGGTGGACCCTGTCACAGGGGGGGCCTCACTGGATGATTTGGAGGAGAAGGTCCCTGTCCTGGGTCTCTTATAGGGCTGTCAGGGGGTAGGGAGAAAACAGCTGTACTGTAAACAGAAGCATCTGTGTTGATAATAAGCCTTGTTTCTGTTACAGGCATCCCCGAGTGAAACAACAAAGGATGCTCCGTTCTCTCTTCTGTCGCTGTACACAATCCATTAATTCTGCCCCCTTTTTCCTCTGTCGCAGAGGCTGGGACCGGGAGGGCGCCACAGCCACTGTGACTCCATTATTTAATATGGAGGCCCTCAATGTTCTTTATTGAGTCCCTTAATGACACTGGTGATGCTGATAACAGTTTATTTTATACTCACAGCAGATATATGTACTGTTACACTGTGATCTGACCCAAGGATATTATAATATAGTATGTTATGCTGAGACAGGTGTCGCATGTAGAGGATAGTAAATGATGATGATCATGATGATGATGTAGTATCATATGAGTGTACATCTGAATGGGGGAATGGTCTTTCAAACATACAATAAATGTTTAATACTGGTACCACATTGTCATTTCTTCAAAGGAAATACATGTCTTAAGGTTTATGGAGGTGTAATTAAGAAATATGTATTCATATGTGTTTATGTCAAATTACAACATAGTAATAAAGACACAAACATATACTGTATATCCTTTGTAACCATACAGTAAGTAAAAAAGTAGTCAAGCCTTATTTGATTGACAATCATTCATAAATAAACAGTAAGCGATGTGACTATGTACATTCAACATCTTATAATGAAAGCTATTATAAATAGCTTTTGAATTTCTTAATAATTCCAATATAGCAACTACACCTCAGTCTATAGCCAGCACTCATCTCTAGCATCAATGGCATGGCTGGCTGCGTGCTTAATGTGTTTGGATCTCAGTGTGTTGTGCAGTGGTCCACAAACAAAATTTAGCGTGCACTGGTAAACTTCAGGGAGACTTCAACACAGACAGAGAGTCGATTCAGGTTGGAGTTGAAGTGGAGCGCCCGTGGGCCCCCACTGTCAAAGGAGGACACCAACCGTGTGAAACGTGCTGTGGCCGTAACTGTCAAGGCAGTGACACCTTATCCTGATTAGCTCAAAACACCTCCACACACACATGCACACACACACACAGGAACAGCTGGAGATCTTAATACATCTCCAATCTCCTGGGCCCCTGTTCCACGTCTCTTGTCAGTGTCTATGATGGGCCTGTTATGATGATGATGATGTTGATGAAGATAGCCCCCATCGTATCCAAAGCCCCGCCCTGTCCCCGGCACGCCACCTGTCGTGGGTTGCGGTGCTTTTCTTTTCAAATGCCTCACGGACTGACGTGTGTGTAGTGCTGTGGAGCGACGGTGGAAGCGTAGAGTCAGAGCTGCTCCACCCAGCTCCGACAGGATCTGTCATCGTGTTTGTGTTGTTGTCTTCCTGAGTCCGCCCTCCATGCATCTCTGATTAAACAGGAACCCGTGCACGGCGAATATAAATTAAGTACAAATGAAAGTTTGTTGTGATGTTGTTACTAAGCATATGGCTTCGCAGCGGCGATGAAATACAACAATAACTTGTTTTTATGGTGGAGAGAAAAATAAAACTCTCTTATCACTCACGCAACCTCTTTGACTGAATGGCTGTGGATGTAAATCTGTTTTATTACTCTTCGAAGGAAGCCATGTATGCATAGGGATGATTAGGAATGAGGATTAAGAGAATTAATGGAAATGTGTGCACTTCTTAAAGGCAGGAGAGTAACTATCAACACACACACACCAGTCCTACACATGAAACGTCATCACAGGATGTTTATGAGGCTTAAAACACACTCTCACACATACCTTTTGCACCTTGTTAACTTATTTCAAATGATTTGGTGAATCTGGAAAAGATACAACACCATTGTACTTAAATGATCATGCGACTAATAATAATCATAATCAGCGCTGCTGGTTGAAGTGGCAAGGCTGCCAAGGCAAATTTACCCCTCTTCCTGAAGATAATAGTATAACAATCTGAGCAATATTAAATAATCAGCTCAAATCAGAGTTTGCATTATGTGGTTTTCCACCTGTGCAGCAGATTGTACCTGTTTGAATCAACATTAACGTCCTGCTACGGTTCTCCATTAAAATTATCACTATTTTAAGATGTACATACAGACACAGAACAAAAAGATCAGAACTCTGGCATATTACTGGCAACTTCGGCAACTCTGGAGACGCTGGTTCAACTTCAGTCTCAGGTTCAGAGTCTGCTTTTCACCCAAGGCTTAGTGGCTGAATCAACTGCATGTCTGCATCAGGTCTGACTGTTATTAAGACTTTCCAATGTCAGCCAACAGCCCACGTATATCAGCCAACAGAACTAAACAAACTTAACCTGCAATGCTATGCGGAAAACGGTTGTTTATGAGGAGGACGAGGACTGTGGGAGTGTGAACATTCACAAGATAAATTGCAACCAAAAAATGTATGTTTATTTTTGTCACAATGGGTGATGACTTCTAACAATGATTTATATTCCAACCTATTGTAGTGAAAAAGGGCTTTTGTAAAAAGGGTCAACAGTTTTTTGGAGTGCATGCTTTGTTGCCTGCTCTCTCTCTCTCTCTCTCTCTCTCTCTCTCTCTCTCTCTCTCTCTCTCTCTCTCTCTCTCTCTCTCTCTCTCAAAAACACATAGAAGCACATGCTGATTGCTGAATTGTCGTTCAAGATCAATATTATTATAAATACATTATTAAATGAATCAAATGAGCAAACAGCTTCAAGTGCCATGTTATAGAAACACAAGAGTAAAGAATTAATGGATCAAGCTGCACTTTGAACAGATGAGCGTGAGTCTGTGACATGTGCAGGGTTTCTGTTGTCCTGATGTCAGTTTGTAGATATTGCCACCATTGGGGAGCCAGGACAACAAACAATCGACATTTTGTTTCCAATCCATCAGAAATGGCTTCTACATTTTATGAATAGCATTCAAACTAAACCCTGCTATGATGGCTAGGGACTCTCAATCAGGTGCAGGCGACAGATGTTTGTCAAAAATACTTAGGGCTTGTATCGCTGCTTGATTGATGGTGTTGCTGTGAAACAACAAAAAACAGGACATCGCCTCAGATGTTCCTGCCAGCGACGTTTAAGAACTGACGGTCTAGATTTTTTCAAGTGATGATAATAAATCTTTTTCAGGGAAAGTGCTAAATAACCCCTCCCTCCCCCCTCCACCGCTTAGAAAATCTAGACCCTAGACTCAAAATCTTCCACCAGACAAAAACATCGACCTAAACCATAAACCATGAAAACATACATATCAAAAGATTCTGTTTTTTTTTTTCATCTTTCCAATGTGTTCAAACGGAGAGAAAAATGAGCTCATTACTTTGACAGTGCAAGAGTGCCCCCTTTTGAAACTGTGATTTGCTTTTGCGTTGCAGTCCTTCGGGAGATGTTGAATGTCACTTTTGACTTGCTTTGCTCGCACCTCACTATTGAACCGCTGTTCCTCACTGCATATATATATATATATATATATATATATATATATATATATACAAGGTGCGATTTGTCAAATATACAAGGTGCGATTTGTTTTTTTATCATGAAAAAATAGGCAATCAACAGGCCTCATTATTTTTTAATGGTAGGCCCTATTAGCCTACATTTCGAACAGTTGAACATTCATATTTAATGCAAACTAAAAAGACATGAAACATAAAATTTTAATTGTATTTATTAATTGATTTTATTTTAAAAAACAGAGAGGGGGGGGGGGGGTGATCCCTCCAATCCCCCCCAACAAATCGCACCCTATATATATAGCGAGTGAGTGGCGGTGGTCATTTGCTTGACGCTATCTGCGTTTCTCATGCAACGTGTCTATCTAGAACCACCTGATGATGGCGTCCATATCACAACTTTAACAGAGCGTTAAGCACAATATTAATAAATCCTTTAATGTCCTGTAATACCTTAAGGTCTGTGAGGCTCCACCGGATAAGAAATAGGAATTGTATGTGTCACTCAAAGCCAACAGATTACAGATCTTATTTCGACAGCTTATCATGCTCGGTGTTGATTCAGTGTGTCAGCCCAGGATTTCCCACAGCATATTCAAGTGAATACCATCAAATGTACATCATTATACTTACCTCTAAAGCAGAGGCTAAAATCAGAGGGAACTAAACCCATCATGTAATATTGATGCAAATGTGTGGAGGTACACTCTAAACGAACAAGGTGTGCTTTCCTCACCCACTTATCCATAATGGTCACAGGTGCAGAAAAACATGGTGTCTCAGAGGCTGGTGAGGGAAATGGAGTGGTCCCTAGTACAAAGCGAACAATAGGATATGTGAAAGTCCGTCACTCGTTGCATGCTGTCCCGTACCGTGCAGATGTTTCCACGTAGGACAGGTGAAGAAATGGATTCCAGCTTTATCCCTGAACGATGGTGTAACCTACCATGGCAGGTATAGATGCCATGTCATGTTTTCCAGAAACATGAAAGAATCTCAAAACAAAGCCTCCATAGCTCCAACTGTCCAACAGATTGAGCAGCCATCCTCTAAACATTGCGTCTTCAACAGGGCATGACACGCTTTATGTTTTGACAAATAAAGGCAAGTGTAATGTCTCAATTCAACATGTATGACTTTAACTTTAGCTGTCCTGAAACAGCTGTTCTTAAAGCCAGTTATACATTTGCTTCCTGATCCAAATGGAAAGTACCCACATTTGCAACTTGTTCATGAGAGTAACAAATCCAACATTGTTAATTTACACAGCTAGTGAACATGATTTGTTTTTAACTAGCTATATACCGATAGTAGATCTATAGCTAAGAAGGACAAAATACCAATATGCTTCACCTCACCCTTTCCCATACCCATTTATAAGCGTATAAAGCTAAGTCATCCCCAAGATGTGACATATAAAGAAAGGCCAAAATATTTTTGCCATTCAAGGTGCTGTAGGTAAGATTGAAGATCTATTAGGCTATTTGACTGTAATTTGTTAGAAATACCATAACCATTCATCAGCCCTTAGTGAATGAAATGTGCTATGAGAATGAGATTATCTTGGAGTTGACGTCGCTTGCCTCTGTTTGAGCCAATTTAGATCTTAGACCGCTCCTCTGATATCCGACCAATCCATCTGTCAATCAGTGTCAAAGTGGCTTTAATACAACATCGCAATGGTGAGGTGACGTTTTTTCGCTTCCTTCTCTCATCTGTTGTTTTTGCTCTCTTTGTTCACCCGATCTTGAATCTTAACTACACAGCTTTAATAATCACTATATTTTATTGATTGCGTCTAAACTTGAAATTCCCCCAACAAATCCAAGTCATCCCATATAGTGTGCGAGTGTATTATTTACATTTGTATATATGATAATGTTTCGTGAGAGGGAGGGAGGGTCGTGGTGGAGTCAAAATGTCCGTGAGACGTCCTTTGAATAATAACCTATTTAGCATTTAATGTCCATCGCAAAGAATTGCCTGGCGATATCAGCGCTGAGATCTGGGAGCGGGCGCTGAGTAATTGGAGAATTCCCTTCGTCTCTCGTGCGCACTCAGCTATTGAGCCTGGTGTGGGCAGCTATCAGCAACGGCAATCAACACTTGATTAGAACAACAAGGGGGCCCCTTTAGCCGACAAAAGGAAGCAGAAATGAAGGGGCAAAAACTGTGTGAAGAGGGTTTGGTCGAAGAATCCATTCAGCCTGTAAAACCCAATGGAAAAAAAACGATGTACAATAAAAAAAAAATGAAAGAAAGAAAAGCTGAAGGAAAGATACAATCTTGGAAAAAAGAATGAGTCCTTATCTCCATATGCATTGTGTTAAAACTGCAGAGTTTGACATGGGTGAACAAATCCATTTTTTTATTGCAGTGTGGTCCCATTTTAAACTTCAATATTCAGAAACATAATAGCATTCAATAGTGTATGTTGGAGAAGATGAAACCTGCTCACCTTACACAAAACCTCACTCTAGGACCTGCACAAAAGGGACAACCTCCTATTCTGACCAGTTGTGTGTGGAGGCTACATCATGCGTCATTCCATTCATCACTGCTTGACCAAGAAAAAGGGCATGTTTGGAACCAGATAAATGCACAGTGCATTGGTGCAAAAACCCCTCAAAAACAATGGGTGGTAAAGTACACACTGGGTATGAATGTGTGTGTGGGAGCGAGTGCGTGCCTGCGTGTGTGTGTGTGTGTGTGTGTGTGTGTGTGTGTGTGTGTGTGTGTGTGTGTGTGTGTGTGTGTGATGTTGTTAAAATCCTGTTGGGTAAGCATATAGTACTGGGACAGGGGAGCGGGCTGGGCTGGCTGCACACTTGTCATTATTTTTGATGAACCTATACACCAAACGGCCGGCATGGCTGTTGTTGCTGTTCTGGACCTGGGGAGGGTCAAGGACAGTGCTTAGTGTCTGCGGGACACCCCCTAAGGAATGCTCTTCAACCAGCAGAGGGCGGATGACCCCTCTCTCTCCCACTATCTCTGGCTGTCTCTCTCTCTCGTCCTTGGAGTGACCATGGTACCAAACTGCCATAATAAACCCCATAGAGCACAACACTAAAACCATGGCCCATTTTCTAGGCCTCTTTGGTACATGTCAATAAACCTCTTGGTCCATCAGACCACAAGACCAACCACATTCTTTTTGTAGGCTTATAGGCAGATCTAGGAAAATAAGATGTACTTTTACAAGCATGCACTTCATGTCAAAGTGCATTAGGATTTGTGTGTATATAGGGGCCATAGTATTGTTGCCCAAACACTAAGGATAGGACGCTGGAGTGAGGTTGAATGTGAGTAAGGTGCAATGAGGGAGGGCTGTACTTGCCATTATGATTGAAGTTTCATCCATTGCACTCTTTAGACTCATGCTAGGTGTGACATCATTCTTGTTGAGGAAGGCATCAAAGTACAAAGTGAAAATTTACCCCACAGACTTCCTCAGAGTTCGTCTCCCAGAAAGTTTGATTTATCATCCTTTAGTTCTAACTGATGTGGAGAGGCTACTTGGGATCAAAGACACCCTGCTGTCAGGAGACCTGCTGGGGCCGTGCATGTTTTCATTTACATCTTAATACTCCTGAAGACTTGGAGGGTAAGCTACCTTCCATTTAACAACTTTCAAATCGTTGACTACCGCTTTCATCTTCACCACTGGATACAGACCAGTGAATGAGCGGAGCCATTTCCGTTATAATTCAACTGGATCATGAATAGATTATAATCATGCTAATGACACTTCACTTGTGTATGTCACTTAAATAACCCAAGGCCAATTGGGTCGATTGATTACTTGTACTTGTATGTGTATTATGTATTTACAAATCACAGGGGACACAATTGCAAATTGAAACAGGAATATATTTGTCAATTATAATTCAGCATTAACACAGAAGTTGTTTTAGTAAAAAATGTTGACTCTCTACTCATGTTTAATGATGAAATAGGCCTGTAGAGACTCTTTTTCAGCAAATAGATCAAGTGATCTATATTCTAAGATAACATTACAGGATTAAATGAAAACTGTCCTACTGGCCCTGATGTTCTTAATAGATCTGTTCCAATTTGACTTAATAGTTTGACTAATAGCCCACACTTGCAGTATATTATTAAATGTAATGCCTTTTAAGCTTATCACAAGAGAGTTTTGCTAGGCACTCCCTTAAGTAGTAACTAAGTTATCGACTTTAAGGCTGCTTTGTTGGGGCAACGCTAGAAACTGAATGTCAGGTTACAATTATCAGCCTTGACTAGATAATTGAGAAAGCTAGGATCTTTATCAGAAGCCTGCTGACATCTACTGAAGTGAACACCTTTTAAACTCAACCCGGGGATGTATTAAGAAAAAAAAACACAATTGCCAGCTTTAAAATGGATCTCGTTTTTAATACATACATGTTAGGGTGTATAATTCTCCTTAATGCACACAGACTATAACAGACGCAGGGGCTGTTCTGCAATAGGACATGGGCATCAATTTCCTCTGCCCACGGGGCAGATCAGAGTATTTTGTGCACAAATGAAAAATGAACTTTACAACGGTGATTCCATTGTTTACTTCAGCCAGATGTTCTTGTCTCCAACGTCCTCATTATAACCTTCCGCGTACTTCTTCCCGGGGAGCTGGGAGGAGGAGAATGAATGTCAGTCAAATGAATGCAACTAGACGGTTGCCTGCCCACGATTAAATGAGCCGTAGCGAGGGAAACAGGGTTAAAACAGCGTCCTCGGATGCACCTATGCATTTGAATGGTAGCGTTGGAGCCACACAGCAGCATCACTTTCTTTGAGGGTTTTGGAACTGTGGCGGTTAACAAAGTGAGTGCACTTAACTATTACTCCCAAGTTATGCTCCTGCATGCGCAGGGGACAATAACCAAATGAAAACATGTTTCTCGTTTCTTAGAATAGGCTCCATTATCCTGTCCTTTGGCCCTACAAGGAGAGGCCTTGCATAGAATGTGTATTCTATTCTGTAGTCATCTAAAATCAAACCTTGGACGACAACAGAGGAAGCCGCAGACAGTGAAAAGAAAAAGAACCACGGCAGAGTTTAGATTTGGCTACCACTAACAAGGAGGGGGGCATTTGTCACTGAGGTGACAAGGATATTGTATTGACAGGCCGGGGCGGGCACAAAACATTCACCCAGTGTGCGAGTAAACGTTGACATGAATGAATGAATACATTTATAGTAGTGGAAGGCATCGCTCTCATGGCCTCACTAGTCACCGCCATTGGCAGTCATGCAACAGAGGCCCATAGCCGATGGCGCTCCCTGATGGACACTCTTTAAATCCAAAACAACACTTACGCAGGATGTTATATATATTTCTTTAAGAGTGCTTATCTGATGGAAAAAAAGATATCAGGGCTCTGTTCCCTGAAGCCTTTGCAGAGGAAGTATCCGGTAAGGAGGATGCATGTCGATCCTTGGGGTTTGTCCCGCGACCATGACAAGACCCGCTGACTAATCGTCAGGCCGAGCGCCCATCCAGTCCCAGTCCATCATATGGCGTGCCGTTGGCAAACGGCGCATTATGAGTTAGGGCTAATGTGCAGGCACATCAGTGACAGAGTGACAGACAGCCGGGCCACCCTCTGTCACATGCACTTTGTCAGCACATTAGTCTTGCCGTTTGGAAATGTGGCGCATTGAATGGAAGCAACTAAAATAACAACCGGAAAAAAAAGAGGCAATAACCGCGGCCTGTGCTCGCTGAGACATGACCTTCATTCCTGGTTTCATGATGTGGCTTGGCCATGTGCCCAAATACCAACCGCCCACGTTGGCTTATTGTCTTTGATATCAAAACGCTGCCAAAGAAATGTAATGACCTCCAAACCATTTGAGTCATCACATTAATTCCGACATGAAACATGGGGTTTATTTTCAAATCACTTCCCAGATTCACCTTTCATGCACAAGTGTATATTCTGTAATACTTGTATTACCTGACAGGCCAAGGGAATAGCATTCACACAGAGTAAGGGTGCATTAAAATGTCATAGTTAAGAAAAAGCAACTTCAGTCTTTGTTGGTGCAGTCGCCAAGCGATGAAAATGGCAGTGGAGGAGAAGGGAGGGGGTGGGGGGGGGTGAATTTCAGGTGCATTCATAAGGCTTTTAATTCAACAACCCAAGGCTTGTCAGCGTTCATTAAAAAGTAATTGGATTCAATCTTGGTATCAAAATCGAATGAGCCTCATCCGTGCCTGGTATTGTACCCGATAGCACGGTGCCTACCAATACAAAAACAGTACCCAGAGAACTTTGAATCCAAACTGTCCTCTGACATCATGTCCCCCCCCAAAGCAACCGTTCCGCATTCTCACCACCGTTTCCGTGCAGAAAATGTCAGGTCAAAGTCACCTGTAGCACAGTTACACTGCCCCATGTTTGGTGCAATGGATGCAATGGTTTGGGGGGGGGGGTGGCGCAAACAACTAAGTCTCACTGAATAAACAGAAAAGGTCACACACAAATGTTTTCCTGCAAGACTGATGATGCCCAGGACCTGGCGGGATATTCCTCCACGTGGCATTTGCCGTCCCGTGAGCGAGCAAACCGATTCGCCATTTGAAAGTAGCAGGAAAATGACTTTCGTCCCGGTGGAAGGCAGTGTGCCGGCGTATCACTGACAACGGAGCTCACAAGGGAGGGGGATAGAGGAAGATAAAGGAACAAACTCATTTATTTATCGGAGAAGAAAAAGCAATAGAAAAGGGCTTAGGACTTTGGAGATACCATCTCTGTAGGGGCAGGCGTGTAATTCACAATCCGCGATACGATCTGTGTAGAATACCCATCCGCCAAGGCCCAGTGGACTTGGTTCCCCCCCCCCGTGCCATACATACATACATACATACCGATTTAAACTTGTAGTAGCTTTCGTCGTACTCGTGGGCGCCGATGGTGATTTCCGGCAGGAACTTGGGGATGAAGGTCAGGTTGGCCACCTTGTGTTTGTCTTCCACACTGGAAGGCGAAGACACCACTCCATCAGCACAGTTTCATAGGCAGTATACTGGGATACATCCTGTTTCTGTATTCATCAATGCTTTCGTTGAGTCACTTGATTACTTGGTGCTCATGTATATGCAATGGATCCTCTCTATTCACAAGCTAATATGTTGAGGTTTTTTATTCATTTCATTAACCGGGCCGCCACCATTTTCTTGTGTGGTGGCTGTCGGTCAGAACCTGATCAAATTGTTCCTATAAATACTTCATAGTAACGATAGTTACCGTAATTTTTCTCCGTGAGAGGGCCAAACATAGCTAGAGAGGGCAGACTGGACTTATACCAAGTGTGCTCAGCACAACACTTTTTGGTTGCATTGCTTTCCAGTGTGGGTATGGTTAGGATACTTAGGAAGTCTTACAGCATTCTCATGTAGTGGTAGCTGACATCATCCTGATCCAACCATGGTCCCTTCTCAAACTTCAAATACTCAATGTCTTCTGCAACCTGTCCAGAAAGGTAACAACAGAAATACCCAAAGTAAATATATGTATATACACACATACAAATACACACAAGGATGCAGACATCCATTAAGTATGATGACTGCAGTATGTCACAGAGAAACTATGGACGTTACTGGCCCTATAGGGAAACATTTCAATGAAATATAAACATGTGGAGCATAATGTTTTTTTTTTTTATTATAACTTTTACAAATAATTTGCTGACAATTCCTCTGGACCTATGAGGGTATGGTGAAAATAGTTGATTCCACAACTCATTATTTTTGTACTCTTACCCTTTCAATATCTTGGGCTTGAACTGTATCATAGGCAAGCACTTCTGAGGTTGCGCTGCAATAAAACATGGACAATAGACAAACATTCAGCATAAGGTTCATCCTGAATATTAATTTGGAACTATAGGAGCAGAACTGCACTATGCACTTCCTATTTTGGTCCAGCAGTCAATACAGAAAAAGGGCCACACTTTAAATGCCTCATTTGTTACGAGTGGAACTGTACTCTTGTGAAACTAAATTACAGAGTTATTTTCCGATGGCTCTTCAACACAAACACCACTTTGTTTCAGTGACACTTGGCGTTGTCCTAGAACTGGAGCCACCCAGGCATGAATCTCCTTCTGGCCTCTCTCTCTCTCTCTCTCTCTCTCTCTCTCTCTCTCTCTCTCTCTCTCTCTCTCTCTCTCTCTCTCTCTCTCTCTCTCTCTCTCTCTCTCTCTCTCTCTCTCTCTCTCTCTCTCTCTCTCTCTCTCTCTCTCTCTCTCTCTCTCTCTCTCTCTCTCTCTCTCTCTCTCTCTCTCTCTCTCTCTCTCTCTCTCTCTCTCTCTGATAATGACATCATTCCGTACACAGACACTCATCATCCCTGGGTTTCGATCACAATAAAAACATGCCGAAGTGTGTGGAGGCAACATTTTGATCAAAGCCCATCTCACTGGAGGTTATTTGTTTCGAGTTGGAGCGCTGAGCAGGATATGAAGGACGGCACACAGGAGCTACACATAGAGATTATTTCACCAGAAAAGCTACTCGCCCCCACCGGGACTCAAGCCTGGCAGTGCTGAAGTACTCACTTCAAAACCAGGCAGAGCTTTGTGCCAAGCGGCAAGCCTTTGTGTGCCCGAGTTTAAAGTATCCTCTGAAGGACTGTGTGCACTGTTGAAATTGAATAAGGATACATTGAGAGTGCCCCGCTGCACTGCACTTTTGGGAGTACCGTTTTTTAAAAGAAAAAACACACTAGGGCCAAAATGTTATTTATTATTGCTGTGAAAAGAAACCTCTTCGTATTCGCTCTTTCAGCTTTTGTTTATGTCTAATTCATCTATTTATTTATTTGAATAATAAAAAAGCTATCTCCAAAGATATCTCACATCTCTTTCATTCATTCACTCACCCAATTTTTGGCAGGAAGTTCTTCTTGTACGAATCTTCGATTGCCGTCAGATACGCCAGGGGGACATTGTGCAGATGAGACTGAAGATACAAAAACAAGACAAAGCATTAGATCGTAATCACTTAACCTATCAGAAGAAACATCCAATAAAAATCTATATTTATTAGGTATCATCCAGGTGTTTGCCCTAAAACTAAACTGCCATGTTGTTCTTCCAAAAAAAATGTGGGCTCCACATTTAGACACATATAAATCACTTAATCAAGGGCAGGTCTCTACAAAGCAAACATTTCGCTTGCTTACACTAATAATAATTCCCTTGTGCGAATTTTAATTGACATTAAAGGTATACTAGTGTTAAGTATACTACTCAGACTCCGTAATCCATAATCCGACTCCGTAACTACGGAGACCCCTCAATGTCGAATACACATATACACACACATATATACACATATACATAATGCAATCCGCCGCCCGATCGATCGTATGATGACTACTAACTATGTAAATAGTGTTGTAAATAAACCTCCAAAGCTTTTCAAATCTAATTTGTGTTTTATTGGTCCTTAATGTACAAAGAAAACAAGGTACAAAGTAAATAAGGTGCAAAGTCAAACCGGGAAACATGATTCCGGAAATTAGGACCAATCACAGCCCTTGCCGTCTCCGTCTGTCTCCTTTGCGTCTACTAATCTATGGATGTGCACATAGAGCTATGAAGAGGGTCTCCGACGACAGAGAGGGCTCTCCATGTCTACGTACAGCACTTTACAGAGGAGTATACGAGAGACCACTGCCCCCATGTTGACTGTTTCCTACTCAATCCTTCAAACCGTTGATTGTAGCCTTTAGGCGCAGTTCTAATGTAGAATTAAAATAGATCATGTTCCCGGCTTTCAGAAATAACTGTCAACATGCCCCTTCACGCATTCCAAGAAGTCAGAGGTATTGTTGATCAACCAGTATTGTCCCATCTACTGTGTTCGTCAACAAAGGTTTGCGACATGACTGCTTGTGATTGCTTGAAAAAGGATAACAAGATAATGGTCCGAAACTTGACTGTTCACAGCGAGGTGAAGCCCTACGTGCCTATTGCAGTGGTAGTGGCTACAAAAGCTTCTGCACTATACATATTGTATGATTTGCGGTTCTGCTTAAAAATGGGTTTGAGAATAAGGATGGGCACTGGTACAGAGTCATGCTTTAATTGTGATAACATCTATTGTTAATTATCACATAAATATAAATGGCAGTAGCCAAAAATAGCTGTTCTTTATTGTAAGAATGAAATAAACTTATGAATTCCTATCATTTGAATCTGCGTCTATGTTGTTTAGTTGTACCCCTACTTGTGTGGACTGTGCCCCTAAAATGTAAACTTAGGATCGCAGTGCTCGTAGGGGAAAAAAAGTAAACATGGAGGCCTGATAAAGAGTATGATTTTTCTGCAGTATCAAGTAAAAACTGAAGATTAGGTGGATAAAAGATAGGATAGTTTTTCACACGTTTGTTTCAGGGGCAGCCAATTCATTAACTGAGTGTGCATTTAGTTGATGTAGCTGCGTTGATAAAAATGTCTTATTGGCTCTCCGAGATCCATTCTACTGACAAATTAGCCAATTCAAATCACATTAAAACATCATTTGGAAGGTGAACAACACAGTCTGAGGCTAAATTGCTATTCAACAAGCCTGCCAAGACAATGGATGAGTACACAACTTTCAACAAGTCCACAGTTTCAGAAAAGCACAGTACTGGTTATATGTAGGTTATGATTTTAAATTAAATAACATGGATTTCATGAAGAAAGATAGAACATAATAAAAAGGCAGATTAAAAGTGTGTTAGTGAATCAAAAAATAATCATGAAAGCCTCATTTCTGTCTGCAAAGATAAAATAATCCCATTTTCTTGCTGCATATGCCAGCCGGTTCTTAAAATGTTTCTGCAACTTTCTTTTGTGACATGCTGTGAAGAATGAGGTGACAAAAAGAGCCAATTTAAACTTCAGTCCCTTCAATTCCAGACTCCTCTGAAGGGACATACAAAGCGGTAGTCCGACAAAAAGGGAAAGGGATGATTTGATTCCAATGTTAGTGGAAGAGGACCTATATATATATATATATATATGTCAAGGCTTCTCCTGTGAGGAGAGGGAGGAAGATCCTCCTTAACATTGATGAGTAAAAAAAAAAGTGTAGATTGCCCAGACTACTGTAATGAATTAATGCCCTTAAATATGACTACTTTAATGCCTTTGTATATGTAATGTTTGTTTCCCTGGGTAAAGGGATATTAGCACCCCCTATCGCCTAGTGAATATTACTTCGGGGAGGACGTTCCTCCCTCAGCCTCCATTGACTCCCATTCATTTCTTGGGAACTACTGGTGGCCGGTGAATAACATGGGGATCAATGAGAGAGAGGAGGAAAGTCCTCCTCTGAGTGGGTGGGACTAGCTAAGGGATCTGAATCGCGTCAATGTCTATAGACCTCTGAAGAATAAGTCCCGCCTCCAAGGCTCCAGGTCCCTCTGTCAAATATCTATGGGAAATATTTGGTGCCGTTAAAGTAGCATTAATAATCATTTACTTCTTTAACGGCACCGACAATCCAAAAACACAGTTGAAGGTGGAAAATGGGTGTAGTTCAAAACGTGACGCAGCTTTTACTTCTCTGCCACCTACAGTATGTTATGTACTATCATTCAAAAACCCCATGTTATTTCCCATAGACATTTGACCAAGGGAACCAGGAGCCTCGGAGGCGGGACTTATTCTTCAGCGGTCTATTCACGAATAGGCTGGAGCCCTGGCTGCGCTATGAACCAATAAGCAGGAGCCCTGGCTGTGGAGCAGCCCGGAGGGAGGGTTTATCCCCTCAAGTCTCTAGGCTACGAGAACCAACAAACCCGCTCGTATGCCTTGTTTCCACCGAGCGGTGTGCTACTGTTCGTTGTGGTACAGTGCGGCTCTGTTCGCTTATATTGGTGTTTCCACCGAGCGGTGCGGTTTGGTTCGCTTATTGGCTTTTCCACCGCCAAAAGTCTGCCGAAATAAACGCACTGAGTCTACCTATTTTTCGGTACTCCACCGTTGGGTTACCAAGCCGTTTGAAAGGGTGGCGAAAACGTGGAGTTACACACGCCGTTATTCTGAAATCACTTATCCTGTTTGGTATGACCAGGTCACTGATATCTTTGCAACACAAACAGCGAGGAGGATTGACTTAATCTATAAATGAAGTCCCTCAATCTTAATTGGCTTAACACCATGACCAACATTCTGAAACATCCATTAACATCCACATTTGCCTCAAACAATGTTAGGCTTACAGCCCATGTCAATAGATGTGAAATGATGTTCTTGTTGTTCTTTTAATTGTTTGTTACTCTGACCGTTCTGTTTAATATTGTGGAAAGGAAGTAAGTAAATGATTCAGAGCATGATGCATTTTAAATGGCATCACTTTTGGTCTTGTGTCTTCATTTTTCTTAAAACAATTGTAGCTGAAAATAAACAGCCAAATCACAACCAATAGCTTCAGTCACTGAGGGCAAAAATAGGCCCAACGATAGGCCCAGATTTTTTTATTTAGTTTTACAAATCAAGAGTAGACCTGATTTGACTAATTGGCTTTGCATTCTTTCCTTCTGCCCTTGTAGTCCAAGACATGCTGCCCACCAGCTTTCAAAGTACAATGCTGCCACTGGTGGATTTGCATCAATTTTATTCACATAATTATCCCTCCCAGCTATTTCGTGGTTCACCCTGAAACAACTTGAATATCACATACTTATGTCACCATATGCCACTAACAGTGCAAGCAGGCCAATGGCAACCAAGCACGCAGTCCTTCCTCTCTCACTTTAAAAACCACCAGCCACCACTGATATATATATATATATAAGAACAATTTACTTACTTTGACTATCCAATATGAAACTATTACCACTTTACTCGTTGATGGAGAGGCGGGTTTCAGCTGCATTTCATTATTAAAATATAAGATTAAGCAATCAGTCTTATAATATACCCAATACCTTTGAATGATAATTTCAATTTGCAAATAGTGTCCTACCAGAGGGTTATTCAGATACTTGGTTACTCAGGGCCTGGCCCAATAGACCCTGTATTGTACAAGCCTGAATATTAACAGACTCGGATATGGGAACAATCACAATTTAAAATAAAGTCATGGATGGATTCATGGCAGGCTTCAAGGTATTCCATACCTGGCTACTCTGTTTCAGCTTCTTCTGCACTTCCTCGGCTGCCTGGTCCACATAGATCACAATATGGGGTGGCAGGAATTCACAAATGCTAATGCCTTTGATCTCGTTGTAGTGGTCCACACCTGCAATCCAGATTGATATGGTGAGTAGACTCTATTTAATGCTTTAGCCCAAAAATTTTAAACCAACATTGTTTGTCAGCAACAGGGAGTTAATTCCTGCAAGGTTGGGCTGCAGAGTATAGCCAATTTATAATACAAATGGATATTTCTAAAAAAGCTTACTTTGGCTTAGCATTGGATATATTCGGCCCAACCGAAATAGGAGTTATTGTCATATTGTCATAGCACCAAAACATAGACAACATTTTTGTAGATAAAATGTAAAACATTTGCTAAATGTTTTAAGTGGAGTAACGCCACAAAAGCAATACTACAAAAGCAATGCTACAAAACCAGGAGTGTTTTCTTGCAATACATGGGTGGGAGGATTAGGATTAATACATGCAAGGATTTTCATGTAAAGCATTACTCACATTGTTTCCTGATGTAGCCCTGTTTGTACATAGCCTCCATGAACACCATGTCACTGAAAGGGGAGCGCTCCAGAATCACACCTTGACCTAGAGCACACATCACATTGGGTGACAATTTTATTATACATATAACATTTTTTATTATTATCACCATCATCATAATAATCATCATGACCACCTCCTGTTTAAGCGCAAAGTTTTGTTGTGATGCTCTTATTATGTATTGGACTACCTTACAAATACGTATATATATTTCCGTTGTCACTCCAATTTCCATTGTATGATTGTTCCAACCCACCTTTTTAGTAGCTTTAATACAATAGTTTAATAAAAAATGTTGCCTAGTAGTCGTAACTCATACCTTTTTTCATGTACAAAGAAACAAACTAATGCCGCTTTTCCACCGCCAGTACCAACTCGACTCGACTCGACTCGCCTCGACTCAACTCGGTTTGGTTGCGTTTCCATCTAAAAAAGTACCTCTTCAATGTGGGCGGGTCGTAGAAAAGAACCTCTCCACCATGGGCGGGTCGTCATTAGGTTTTAATCACGGGAGACGCGATTCCCGGGAAATCTGAATCTGATCAAGACTATTTCCTGATTCCCGGGAAAGGTTATGATGGGAAATAAAATAAAATAAAATGCGCAATGACTGCGCGTCTATTGTTGTCATACGGTAACGTTGATAGAGGCGAAACTCGAGCCCTATAGGAAAGGAACGACACTGAAACGAAACAGCGAAACGCCGGTCCGTGGACTCCAGCCACGCCGGACACACACAACCACGCCCGACACACATAACGACGCGCAGCCTAACTAGCCCCGGGAAAGGAGCGACACACACGGCGAAACGCTGATCAGTGTCCCCCTCGGGAGCGGGTTCGTGGACTCCGACCACGCCGGACACAACTTAACTTGAGTGAATATTCCCATTTACAGCCGCTGGCCAATCAGTTACCAGCAGCCTGTTTACGTCACACAAAAGTACCTACTCCGCTGGCATGGAACCTCGACGGAGGTAGTACTAAAAAAAAGTACCCGGTACTAGGTACCAGGTACTTTTTTTGCCAATGGAAACGCAAATAAGGCGTGGCGAGTCGAGTCGAGTCGAGTCGAGTAGGTACTGGCGGTGGAAAAGCGGCATAATATAAAGTTGCTGTAGGTAAGATTCAATAGTTGTAAAAACAGATAAGAAATGGGAGAAAATAGCAAGCTTTTGAAACTTAAAGTTGTCATGTTTAAGATGTGCCACCCCCTTGCCAGTAAGGAGGCAGGAGATTTTCAGTCCAATCTAACTGGCTGTGCAACTATGTCATGCATGTGTGAACGTGGCTCGGCTGGCATGGTGGTCAATCACAGCACCTGTGATTGACAGTAAGATGGATTCACAGAACCAATCAGGGTTCTGATGTGTGTGATGCACAAATTGGTCAAAACTTTGCTGGCAGCTGTACAAAATAAATGGATGTATTTACAGAGCATTTGGTCCACTTAAATCTGACCGATGGCTATGCAATTTGTAACATATCACACTCAAATTGTAGATCTTAAATCTTACCTACAGCACCTGTCAGATATAATTTAGATATAGACATTTTGTATTAAAGTGAATCAGTAGGTACCAGTGGTGAGCAGGTGCTCAATGGCGTCAGAGTACTGCAGCAGACGCATGGTGTACATCCACAGCTGTAGCCTGTAGGAGTTTCCGTCCCCACACTTGGGGTCCGTGTAGAACTTCTCCAGGTTACACATCCCATTGTAGGCTTCGGGCAATGGCTCTTTCTCCCCAGTCATCTTGTCCATGTAGAAAGTGTCTGCCTCTGGCATGTAAAGCATACCTATTGAAAGAAAGATACCATACATAGAGAAGACTCGATGAATCAAATACATTTCAAATCCAAAACATATCTCCACACAATCAAAAGCAAAAATTGTAAAAGAAATGCAAAACTGTTATGAAAGGCAAATGAAGTTGCTGCTATAAATGCTGCTACCATGCTCCTTAGGGGGCCAAGAGGATTACAGTAAGTGAAGTGAACTAGCGTCTTTGTTATTAACCAGTAGTACCAGATCAATAGGTTATCTAGATGATTATAAGCTATACATAACATGTGTTGATATATTTCTGATATAATTAATGTTCAGATGATATGCTACTAAGTGTTGCCATGGTAGTTCATTGCTTACCTAGTTTATCGGCCAGTTTTTGCGCGAGTGCCCCTTTCCCAGAGGCCAAATTGCCATCAACGGAGATAATTTTGCTGAACTCTTTAAATCTTGGAGTTGTCCTCTCGCCCAGTACATAGGTCCACCAGCCATAACGAAGGTTTCGTACTGCACTTGTGTGGATGCCGGCCTTAATAATAAACATAAAAACATTAGTGTACAGTAAACACACAACAAATTATGACATTAACAACAAAAAAATAGAGCTCCATCCTCCCATATGTATGCATGTTTCATTAATAGAGCTGTCAGACTAAATGTAAAGGTGTCCGTCTAGTGAAGTTCGACTTTAGAGCCAGCAACCTCTGCGACTGCTGCACCTGTGTGATGCTAAGGGACGTTAGCTTGTCCTTGTAAATTTGACATTCTTCGCATGCTCAAAATGAATGAACGAATTCGCAATATTCAGTCCCTACCGTCTGTGCAGTTATCCCAGCATTGAAGAACGCTGATCCGGACGGAATTACCTGCCGGATAACCCTAAGGGCCATATTTACTATTCTTCTAAAACCGACAGCCCGACCGAAGAGATGTCCCCTACAAAGCGCAGGCTGAAGACGTCAGAGGTGGTCTTTACGCACCCGTCCTCTATATTAGACGTCACACATTTGTCCGAAATGATTGCCTGGCTCTTAACATCTTTTAAGAGCCAGCAGGCAATATTTATTTAAATATTACGTCTTTTTGTTTTCGATATATGTTGGAGTGATATGTCTTGATATTATTTTTGTCGTTTCCCTGAATGTTGGGTAATAATAGCCTACATCAATACAAATCCAATACACAAATACCAGAGTGTCAATGCAGCGTTTTGGTTCTGTCAAAGTATTGAATATCACTTTTCTTCCACAAATAAACAATAATTAATCAAAATGCTTTCTGAATAAGTCCTTTATTTAATAATTGGTTTAAATTTAAACTATTGCTTATTGTCATGTAACCAGTAGATGGCGTCAATGATCATCTGATGATAATACGCACAACTCCTTTGGTTGTCCTACTGCTACCTCAACAAATACAGAGGAGAAGGTTCCGGTAAAAGTGCATTGTTGTTGTATAGTCATAAATTTGACAGAGGCAAGATAATGCGATTGGATAATATAATATATGTTTATTTGAAGAATTTGAAGAAAACCGAAACTTGCTAACCAGAACAGCTGTTTTATAGGGTTTTACTCTGCCAGCCTGCCGCATTATGTCTGGACTGACCGGCTGTTTCCTCTGTAGCCTTGGAAACCATATATGTAAACACAGTAAAGCGTCGGTTGCACCACATCATATTTCGTATAGGCCAGTGTATGCAACTTTCTGCCAGCCTAGTGGTGTAACTTCTTGTAATGACACTTTGGCATGGGCTATATTTGGCATACTTGTTATAGGCTGGTGTTGTTAGTTAGCAGATTTCTATTCCTGCAACCACTGCATCCACTCATTAATTAAGTCTCTCCCTGAATGTGCATAGTCTAAACAGAGGAACCGCAGAAGTTGTGTCATTTTTCATAAAAATGGACCAACATAAATTAATACGCACACACAAAAACAATAATTCACAAACACATAAAAACTGTCAAGTTGAAAGTACTATTATTACACTGCCTGACCCATTGCATAAGCAGAGCCACACACACAGGAGGATCCCAAGAAATTAGTGAATAATGTACAGAGCAGTAAAACAACAATACTCAACATTCATGTGTCTCAAAGCTGAACAACTCTTGTGAGGCCATCTGAGGGATTTGGTAATCCTCTGTCTCTGCCAAACTCCCCTTGGTTTTATGGCAGGTTTTATTTCAATTTCTGCAGCACAGAGTGCCAATGAAGAGGCAATGTGCCTGCATTGTTTATAATCAAAACAGCTGGAAATCCATGGCAACAAAATGTATTTGTATTGCTCACTCCACACACCTTTGGAAAAAAAAAAATCAGCAGACTGAATTTTATGATGTTTAGAATTATTACGGTCATTAAGCGATTCGCGTTTCATGTTGATCCTACTGCAAAGATGCAAGAAGAATGGTCAGAATCACAGACTTGAGATATGAGGCTAGTTAGTTAAATCATTTGTGTGCATGTTTGTTTGTTTGTTTACCTCTGCTAATTGTTAGCCTGGTGGTACGAGGGATGGTTTGTTTTCTTTTGTTGATTTGTTTGTGGTTGCGATGCCACAGTCAAGCCCACCACAGGTGGTGTTGAACACTTCTGATTATTGTCCAGTGAGAGAGGAAGTGACTTGTCTACAGAAAAGACTAGGACAGGAAAACATTGGACATGGGGCAGCAATTACAACCATTTGTCTGCTAGCCACCGATGTGGTTTCTTTATCCCGGCAGAACGCACACAGAGCCAATCCCTGCAGCTTGCTAATAATACCAGTCTTTAACTCTCCCACTGCGCCAGCGCAAATGAACAGATATCCTGACACTCCCAGGACCATTTATACGCCCCCGTGTTAATTGTAATAGGCCTGCGGTGGAGTGTATATTGGGGGTTCAGCTAAATCCATGTGTGTTACACAGTGAATGCCCGTCTAGCGTTCACACGCTATGGCCTTCCCAGAGGACAGCAGCCTTCAACACTGGGCCCATTTTTAAAAGGACACCGAGTTGAGTTTGACAGACTGGTGAAACATCACGTGAGACAGACAGATGCTGATAATCTACTCTGGCATCCACAGTCGCATCCACATTATAAAAAAATACTAAACAAGAAAAAACATTGCTCAAGGAAATCAGTTCTTTCCACAAAGCTACATTTCTTTTGTTTGTTTTATTGGGGGTTAGATAGGGGGCTACTTCGCTGGGTTAGGGTTTTGTTTTAATAATACATCAAAAGGTGTGAAAACCCTTTTTAACAGGATAACAGGCCAGCCAGCTGCAAATGTAAAACACTGAAACGCAAAAGGTTTAATGCTGGGCAAACTGAGGAGCAGGGCCATATCGCTGGCAAAACAATAAAAGGTTGTGAGGTAGGGCCTGTCAGCTCAACTGCAAAACGCAGCCGCCAGACCAAATAAACGTTGGGCTCGATCTGGAAATCAAGAATTGAGCTATAGTGTTGATGGCTCTGCACCGGTGGCTGTCACACAGGAATGCACTGTGGCCATGCAAACAAACAGGAGTAATGAATTAAACCCATGGGAACAGCTGCACCGAGCTCACCAAGTGACCACACGTCAAATTCTGTGGCCGATGGAGCCCGGACTGCCCTGTTCTGACCCCCCACCCCCCCCCCCCCCCCCCCCTCCACCGGCACTAACACCACCCACCAACAGTCCTCCACCCCTTCGAAACTCCTAAACTGTCTAGATGATTCTTTGGCAGCTTTGTTGTCCTGCATATGAAGGGGCTGTATATGGGGAGTGGCGGCAATGTCACAAGCCGGCCAAGTGTGGCTTGGGTATATATAGAAGAAAAAAAAACATATGCCTTCAGGGACGAAAAGAAGGGTGGAGGTATGTAACTTCCTGGCATGATGAGTTGTGCTAAAAGGGAAGTGTTGAAAGACCTATGCAACTCTGCACAAGATGCACAAACTAGTCAATGTGTACTTGCATGAAGAACACACACATATACAAAAGACACACAGATGGTGTGCATAAAAACACATACACACACACTCTCACTCTCTCTCTCTCTCTCTCTCTCTCTCGCTCTCTTTCTCTCTCACACTCTTTCTCTCTCTCATACACACCTACAAACCGTCAGGTCGGCTTAGCTCAGAAGAGAGTTTTAACTTGCAACCAGAAGGTTGCTAGTTAGATTCTTGCCTCCACTGTATATAAATGTGTGTAATACTTGCATGGTTGACTCCGTCATATATATGTGTATGAATAGTTATAAGTCGCTTGTCTGCCAAATGCCCTAAACGTAAACTTAAAACAAATGTCCATGCATTCAGATGGAGGGAGGAAATACAATGACAATGAAATCTTTATTTCTCAATGTGATTTCTATTTTGTATTATTATTGAAGTGGTTTGTGTGAAGGCCTTCAGGCATTGGGTAGGGTGCAGCTTTCTAGAATAGGCGAATGTTGAGCAACTATCAAAAAATTCCAAAAGTAAAAGACACGAACAAAAGCATTTAACATGGAAAAGTTCACTCTTGCATATTGACACAAAAACATTGCATTACAACTTTGCAATGCTAACATAGATCTCACCCAAAAATTGAAATAGCCTACATGTAAAAAAGGAAAATGATACCTGCAAGATTGGTGTCTTGCGCAATTTCTGACAGAAGTATCAGACAAGTAAACATCATTAGAATTTCTGGCATACTTCAACCTGAATGGGGACATAGACAATTGCTATAAGGAAGTGCAAGACAAAGACTGATGTTTACACAGACCAGAGGTCGGGAGACTGAATGGTCTCCATGGCAACTGTGGGCAACACCTCTTTTGCTGTCAGGTAGGTGTGGTGCAATAAGGTGAGAAAATAAAGATCAGCATTACATGCCCAAAAAGATTCAAATACTTACACAGTTAAGTGATTGGTGTCTCTAAAATACTTGTGCTTGTACTATGTATGCCTCAAATATGTTATTATGTATATTGAAGGATTATTACGAGGTATTTTCGAAAAGTCGTTTAAGCAGCCTAGTGAATGAGTTGCATACAGGCAACCGCAAGAGGCGCCAATAATCAGTGGTGATTCAATATTCAATTTAAACACAAAATCTGACGATATGCACCAAAGATAAATAAGGAAAAAAGGTTAATTTGAATGATAATACCAATTTGAAACAAAAGATTGTTGAATTTTAATGTAGAATAAAATCTAGGCCTATTTCAAATATTTACTCGGTAGCTTCTTTGGAGTTTACATTGTTCTTCATATGGTTTAGATTAAGGTCCATATGTGTATTATTTAGAATGGTTAATGTGGCATACGCATGGTGCTTTATTGCACAAAGATGATTTCTTTGTATTAACCTTGCCGACCTTTATTAATAATGCAAATATAACTGGGGACGTGTGTGTGTGTGTGTGTGTGTGTGTGTGTGTGTGTGTGTGTGTGTGTGTGTGTGTGTGTGTGTGTGTGTGTGTGCGCGCGCTTACGTGCGTGCGTGCGTGTGTGTGTGTGTGTGTGTGTGTGTGTGTGTGTGTGTGTGTGTGTGTGTGTGTGTGTGTGTGTGTGTGCGCGGGTGTGTGTGGGCGCGTGCGTGTTTAAGGGATGTAAGGATGCCAAAAAAATACATGATATTGGTATTTATGTAGTTTTATTAGCACAAGGGCTTCACAAATTACAATATATACAGCCTATGAACATTACAAGCAGCATTATTAAGGTTATATAATAACTAAATATTGTATTAAAAAGTGTAAAGTTGTAACACGATCATATACAATAAGCATTAACAAAGTGTGTCCCTACCTTATAATACAGCTCTGAACACAACCGCTCAGTCCACCTTAACAAACGCTCTGACTGTACATATATGATTTCCTGAAAACGCCCCATGCCAAAAAACGATAGGCCAACTCTACCTGCTCGGCTGCGAAGTCAGTTCCGAAAAGAGATCACTTTACATCCAACCAAAGTGACTGAATAACGAGGCAGAGTTGTTTATACCGGGGCTGGACACAGGCTGATTACAAAAGGGAGAAAACTTTGCGCAAGATACCAATCGGTAATCACGCTATGCTGCTGTATTGAAGGAAAAACTCTCCAAAACTTCCTTCCATCCCACGAGTTTCACCCGCACATCGATCAAGGTCAATTGTGACTGCTGGGGAACTGTCAATGCTTTACGGGTTCGTGTATTGGCATAATTAACTTTGCCTTTTGAGGGATCTTTGAATCATGGCTGAGTAGGCTACTGTGATCACATGGATAAAGCCCCTCTATTACAGACTGGATTTTACTTTCTTGTCATTGAACAATAAACCGAGTGACACCATGTTGGGTAACGCTGGGACTTACGCTATGAAGAAGCGGAAGAAGCCCGTTCAAAAACCGTAAGTATGGCTTAATTTCTTCATCGATTTGACAAACATGGTGTTAGACAAACACTTTGGAGTCGATTTGATGAGTTGGAGTTTGTGTAGGTTAATGTGTTTACGGTTGTTGTTCGGATCCATAATCGCAACGTGCTACACAGCTTTATACGTTATAGTTATTACCATGTTATGAATATCCAACAATATATCTATGTTATAGTGGTAATATTAGTGATTAACCGATGGATCGTGCAAATACAAGTGCATTGCGATCCTCATGTACATTTGTATGAAACGATTATAAATATCCTAAATACAATTATGAAAGTGTATTATTACCCATAACCAGGGCTGTGGGCTGTGTTTACAAAAAAAAAAAAACGCAACTAAACGAAAAAAATGTGCTTTCTATGGCCACATGTTTTGCAGCCATACTAAGCTTGTACACGTCTTTACAAACTCAAAGTATTTATAAAATTGGTTTGGTAAAATGACTTTTCTATTTTCCAGGGCTTAAGTCAAAAGCCTCTTGTCTTTCTCTCGAGGAGTTTCCTGAGCGCCCGAGCAGACCGTTTCTGGCCCCTCGGTTTTTCTCGGGTTACCTTAAGAATTTCTCTTCGTGTATAGTTTTGGTCTGGCATGGAAATAGTACTCTTGCATTAATCACAATCAAGTTGGAGAGTCGGCTGCGCTCTCACGCGATGCTCACAAGAGGGCGGGGGAGGCGGGGGCTCGCTGGCTCCAAGTATGTTATTGTAATCTGATACGCAGCGCTCTGCGCATTATGGGAACACTTCTGCGCCTTTCCTATGCTTTTTTTTCCTCCTTATTCTTGGGCAGCCCCAGCTTTACACAGAGAGATGATACGTATAAGACCTGGGGTAACTTCGATAACTTTCGAAAAGTACTCTTTCTTACTATTGACACAGGTTTTATATATTTGGCCTGGACGTTTTTTTTCGTGGGTGTTCATATTGCAACCCTGTGCACCCGAGTCTAAAAAGGTCAACTCCATGGTTCATTTTAAACCGTCAACACACACACACAACACACACACATACACACACACACACACACACACACACACACACACACACATATATATCCTCCTATCGTGCAGTCATAAATGCTCTACTCCCAATTTAAATCGCAAAATAAAAAAGGTGGCCTGTGCGCAGACTTTATTTTTTATGAAGATTTGGGACTGTAGAGCCAGGGCTGATGTTTCCTGGATCGCCATCTGGGCTTGGCTGCACAAAGGCACCATTGAGACCAAACGTTAAAGGCTGTGGTCACTACATAGAGGGCATTCCAAGGGAGTTCTCTATCGTCCAAATTTGGTTTTGCCCTATGCCCTCTAGCCCAATACGTTTCTTTCCATATTCTATACCCTACGCCATTTAGTAATTCAAAATCCAATATTAATAAATTAAACTGTTAATGAAGAAACATATGTAGTAACACATCTGTTATTGCTTGAGTCTTATGTGATCCGAAACACAGCATCATTGTTAAGTTGTTGGGGCGTCCTGTAGAATGCTGTTGAAATCAGTTTCAGATATTTATGCGGCTGTGGTTACTCACTGAGTAGTCTCTGTGAATGTATGGTGTAATTATTACAGAGGGCTCATTAAATGAACTACAGGGAGGAAACTTGTGGCAAGGTGTGTGTGTTTGTGTCATGTTTTTTTATTAAAAGATATATACATAATTAGAGTATGTGTTATGTGGAAGACTATGGAAAGTAATAGGATAAAACCCGATACTGACCCAATATTCTGTCAGCAGTCTTTCATTTAGACTTCTTATAACAGTACTAAATCTATTTTAGTACGCATAGTGAGTTCAGATTAGCCTAATATGCCTAAATAATGTTAGCCATATTATTGGCCAGTAATTTAACAGGATTAGTGTCTAGAGTTCTAAGACACAGGCACACACACACACACACACACACACACACACACACACACACACACACACACACACACATACACACACACACACACACACACACTCACTCGCACTTAAACACACACACATACAAACACACATTTGTGCATAAATACACACACACACACACACACACACACACACACACACACACACACACACACACACACACACATAGACTTGCTGATACAGGCAAGGCAAAAAGCCAAAACAAACTCAGTGTAAAATAACATAGTGGCCCATTGTTCTTCTAGTTGTCTCATCTACACAGAGGCCTAACAATCAACATCAATTACATGCCTTTTACCTCCTCTATTTTAAATGTGTTTACAATACCTGAGAAATGTGTACATCTGCGAAGAATGACACACAAATGTGGAAAAGTTAGAATCATAAAACCTTAACACTTTGCTGGCCGTACAGTTGCCCACCGCGTGTCTGTTCAATGTGACATTGTCCTTTCAAACCTGAAAGTACAGAGAAGGGCACTTTGCTCTGGTCTCGTCATGTGACCAAGTTAAGTTCTATCGGTGGGACAAACCCTGGTAGATTTTATGAAGAAGGATTTTGTTCGACCAATAGAGAGGAAGTAGTAGACAAGTCCCAGTCGACGGCCCCCGACCCGCGTATGGATAAAGCCTGTGGGTCATGAGCCTGTTTCTTGTATTCTTTCAAACCTACAATGAGACCCTGTAAAACTGTGTAGTTTCTGTGTTTGAAGCCCCGCCCACTCCAGAGTAGACAAAAGCATGCCAGTGCCATTACAGCAGACAGAGTCCTGCAATATGAGCCCTTCTTGAAGTCTGAGGCTGGGGTCTCTGAGTTCAGCCCCCTTATCACCTTGCACTCTAAATAGGCCAACCTCAGAGAGAGAGAGAGAAGAAGAAGAAGAAGAAGAAGAAGAAGAAGAAGAAGAAGAAGAAGAAGAAGAAAAAGAGAGAGGAAGTGAAAAAGCGAAAAATATAGATGGATGACTCGAACCCGTTCACCCCCCCACAACCACTCACACACAATCCCCCCCCCCCCCCCCCCTACTTCTCGCTCTCTTTTTTTATTTATTCTTCCCAAAAAACACACCAATGTTTTCTGCTCTGCTGTGTGATCCACTGCGAGGCAAGGTGGAAAAAATGGTTCTGAATACTGGCTTTTGTTTCTGCAAGGCATTTCTTAAAAGTGAGGTCAGTCCTGTTCCATTTCTGGGAAGGTACTGCTTGGGTCGGAGGCCCGGCAATTGAGTTATGGCTGCCTTCCCCCTCAGACTATTCAATGGGGACGAAAATGGGGGGGGGAATTGCCTTTCATCAGCCACACTTTTTGTTATGAGTCAAAGTTAACAGAGTTTGCCTTCTTAAAGGGAAAATACTTCTCAGGCAGTTTTCAAGAAGCACATAGGCCCTGCTCCTAAAGTTAATGTTTGACTAAGAGAACTTAAGCCCTCTGTCTCTTGCCTTAAGACTGATTGCCTCATCTCAATGACGAAAAGCTATGCCTATTTACAAAATCCAGTCAAATGTGTTCAGGCCTGTACTGGCTTTAGCGTGGCATTCTGACACAAGTCTTGCACTGAGAGGAGTCCATATCGGTTAGGTAAACATGAGCTTGAATTGGTGCATTGTTCCTGTTGTCACAAAGAATAATATGGGCATGTGTTAATAATATGACTTCAGAAATGGCATATACCCTAGCAAGCTAATCAAGTCTAGATTAAAGGGCATTCGACTTTAGACTTTAGTATCTTCAGACAGAATCCCTGCCAGCACCCTGATTGGTTACTTCTATCCTCCCCATTGGCCAAAGCACATGGACCCGTCAGCAAGGGTTGCAGTCGTTGGCCCTGTCGGTCAGAAGTTAGGTTTGTGTTGGGTTCTTCTGCAGCAGGTGTGTACAGTTTGGATGCTGTGCGTTAGGATGGACGTTAACTCTTTCAACTCTTCCCCGGTTCCGCATCTTGGCATGGCTGGATGTTCAACATGTGTGGCTGATTTGGGTCTAATGACATGTGTCTCCTTCAGGGACCGTTATTACAATTTTTTGGCCTTCTGCATGGGTGGTCTCTCAACTGAGTTCCATTGAAACTCTGTTGCTTCCTTGATGGGAAACGCAAAGCTGGAGTTCCCCTGGCCAGAGACAACTGGCCCGATGACTATTCAGACTTCCACTTACACTGTGTAAAAATAACTCATTAAGATTTAGGTCTATGTGGACTACAGAAACATTTTCATGTCACTTTTACATTGACCTTCCAGGTAGATATTTTTGATCAAATCTGTAAAGTAAAAGAGTTGACATACTGTGTTTCTGTTAGACTAGCGATATCTCATGGAATGGGGATTTTTCTGATCGATGAGTCCATGGCATACGTGTTGAAACACCAGTAAAAGGTAACCCATGACCTACAGTCTCTGGTTACAGAACGGTGTTGCTTATTTGCTAACAGCTGCTCCACAAACAACGGACCGTCTACACTGTTTGTCCCTTAAATAAAGTGAGCAATGCATGAGTGTTTTGGCCTGGGGTTAATTTTATTTCTTCTTCTTCCGCTTTCTTGTCTGACTTGTATATTGTAGCTGGATGATCATGGCGAATTACTCACCCAGCCTGCAGTGTTATATTAGTCACTTTAGGAGACAGCCGTCTATGCAGCCCACAAAGCTGAGCTGTATTTTACATTTTATGTGTGTGTGTGTGTGTGTGTGTGTGTGTGTGTGTGTGTGTGTGTGTGTGTGTGTGTGTGTGTGTGTGTTGTGTGTGTATGTGTATTTGTGTGTGTGTGTGTGTGTGTGTGTGTGTGTCATAGAAAAAAGATGCTCTACAGCAGATAGTCTCGCTCTGGCAAGGCCGGTTCGTCGACCTGAACTCATTGGTTGCTTATATAGGGCTTTTTTTCTTTTTCTGTTTTTCTGTCTAAAAAGGTCATCCTGTTTTGCATTCACTAAGGATTTAGGGAGAGTTGATTGTGTCACTCCATTAAGATGCCCTGCGCAACTATAGCCTCTATTGTAGATTAAGATACACTAGAGGCCTGTAAAAAATAATATACAAAAATGTGATTTGGTTAGCTCCGGTGACCTCATTTGCATATTGCTGTAGACTCTTGCATGGGCTATTTCAGTTGTTGAACTCAACTACATTTCTTTTGTCAATATATGTCTAATTTGGTTATCGATATCCTATTCTTTGTCAGAGTGCACCATCATTATATGGTTGAATGGCTTTGTGTACTTCTTCAGCACCCAATTCCACTGACGTGTGCACATCAGTGAATTCATTCAACTGGGAAGCACTGCATGGTCAATAACGCTGGGTTTGAATTACATCTGTTCATGAATGCTATTTCCCTGTGTTTTTTTCTGCAACAAATAGTCAATGCAAAATCGTTGTCAAGGTATTTGGTAAAACTAATCCTGATTATTATTGGTTGGCCATAGCGCCCAGCTCATAAGGGGTGTGGTTTTTAAAATGAGGTGGGTAAACTATGAAGGAAAGACAGACCATGAAATACAGTATATAGCGAATAATTGTAGAATATTTATTTGTAGAATGTAGTTTATGCAACCAGTAGTAGTACAAAATGTGAAATTACAATCTGCATTTAGATGGAATTATGAACATTATGCAAGTATGTGTATGGGGGGCATGACTCTCAAACAAATTACCAAAGCTCAAAGACTATAAATCACATCGCTTAGCTGTTTAAATGTTAGCAACAGTAGAAGAAGCTGAACATTTTGATGTAACATATGTACATAGTATAAAAACTAGGAACAGCAGCTGTTTACAAATTGTGAGCAGTGGGTAGGGCTGCTCGATTATGGAAAAAATCATAATCATGATTGTTTTGGTCAATATTGAAATCTCGATTATTCAAACGATTATTTTTGAGTTTGAAAACATGATACATTTATTCATAATTGCTTTGAATTTCCCCCTTAAACAAATACACAAAATGGTCAAATAGAAAATAAAGTCCAGATATGAATCCAGCTGTTCTGCAAATAAAAAATAAAAATCTTTCAACTCGATTATATTAGTTTGGTGATCGTTTCACTCTGAAATCGAAATCGCGATTGATTAATCGCCCAGCCCTAGCAGTGGGTGGCCTCAGCTCGCTGTTTGTCCTCTCTTTTTGTCCTCTTTGTCTTTCCTCTCTCTGTCCTCTGTTCCTCCTCTCTCTGTCTCCTCTCTCTGTTCCTCCTCTCTGTCTCCTCTCTCTGTTTGTCCTCTGTTCCTCCTCTCTCTGTCTCCTCTCTCTGTTCCTCCTCTCTGTCTCCTCTCTCTGTTTGTCCTCTGGTCCTCCTCTCTCTGTCTCCTCTCTCTGGTCCTCCTCTCTCTGTTTGTCCTCTGTTCCTCCTCTCTCTGTCTCCTCTCTCTGTCTGTCCTCTGTTCCTCCTCTCTCTGTCTCCTCTCTCTGGTCCTCCTCTCTCTGTCTCCTCTCTCTGTTTGTCCTCTCTGTCCCTCCTCTGCCTGTCTATCCTCTGTTTGTCCTCTCTCTGCTCCTCTTCTCCCCATCCCTCCTTTTCCTGTCTCTCCTCTCTGTTTGTCCTCTCTTTGCTAAGTTCTCCTCCATCAGTTTATCCTCCCTCTGTCTGTCTCCTCTCTATGTCTGTCCTCTCTGTCCATCCACTCTCTGTCCATCCTTTCTGTTTGTCCTTTCTGCTCCTCTCTCTGTCCCTCCTCTCCCTGTCTCTTCTCTCTGTTTGTCTTCTCTCTGCCTCTCCTCCATCTCTTTCTCCTCCCTCTGTTCCTCCTCTCTCTGCTCCTACCTGATCTGTTCTTCCTCTTTGTGTTCTATGTGCTTCCTGCATCACTGTCTTTCTCACCACTGTCTGCAAAACAATGTTTAAAATTAAGAAGAGAGGTATTTTAAAGTTTGTGTTTTACTTGACTTTTGTTGTTTTTTGTGCTCACTTTGCGGTCGAGATCTTTTGCGGTCGAGATCTTTTGCTGGCTTCAGCAGGAGGAAGAGGCTTGCTTTTTTTAAATTTCAGAAATCGTCTTATATCCATTTGATTCCAGTCAACCTTTGACAGTTAGCTGGCTAGCAAGAGCAAGCCCGATTCTAATGCTCAGTCGCGAGCCCGGCTGACGCAAGAGATGATGTGATTGGTCACAGATACCATGTCACAGATACCGTAAACACAGATAACGCAGTGCTACTTAGAACATACTAGGGCTTGCGCTTGTAAAACAATAAATCGTTAGTCTAACACATTTAAAAGTTAAGTATATTCTATTCAGAGGTGCGTGCATGCTTCTAGTGCTTAAACGCTATTTCTGAGGTACATAAGAGCCTTTCATGTGCGTTTAGCCTCTACTACAGCCATGTGTATAAATATATAGAAGAGCCCGACAGATATCGGTCGCTGATATTATTGGCAAATATTGGCCTATTACAGATATGTTAGTATCGGCATATATTTTTACCGATATGCAGCGTTATGAAAACTTTAAATTTATAAATGAGTTAGACTTAGACTTAGACTTAGACTTCGATTTTATTATCCCTTTGGGATGGCTCCTGCGAGGAAATTACATTTTCCAGCAGCTCACAGAGAAACACTTGTATATACAATAAAGAGGAAAAATAAAGAACTTGTATATACAATAAGAGATACAAAAAGAGGTATAAAAAAATACAGTAAATATATAAGGTAAACAATAGACTCTTAGCTAAAAATAGAAAGTAAACAATAAACAGTAAACAATAAAATAAATTATATATATATATATATATAAAGTAAACAATAAAGAGAAATAAAAATTATATTCACAGAAAATAAAGGCAAATAAGATAAGTGTAGAATAGGATTGTAATTAAATTATGGCACTTCAGTGCATTAAGTTATTGCACAGAAAATAATAATAATAAGAAGAAAAGTGTCAAGGTATGTATGAATAAATTATTAATTGCTAATTGCACAGTGAGTAGCTACCAGTCCTTCCCTTCTTTGTTACCTCTTTAAAAATCGTTTAGCGTGGTGGTTGTGGGGTTGTGCTCAGTTAAAGCACTTTAACTGAGCACATCCACGTAAACATTCCCGACACTAACAGTTTAACATCATGTACCAAAGCATTGCTGGAGGGTGAGCAGCAAATCCCAAGGAGCTGCTCCCCTCCAGGGTACCACACTGGCTCTTTAAACTGTAACTTTCCTCAGTATCGGCAAGTACCCAAACTTGGTCTGAGAAAAAGTGGAATCGGTGCATCCCCACCGATATTTGTGGTGCACCAATAATAAAATATATAATAACAAAATACATCTACACTACTGTTTGGTGTGCTGCTGCCTGTCAAGAACGCCAACTGTCTTAAGACGATGCTGATGAAATAGCCATTCATAATCGTACACTCATCATATTTGACACTTTTACTCCCCTGCAGCAAGAAGCTCCCTGGAGTGGATGGGGTCATCAAGTCCAACCCCTCCAAGCGCCACAGGGATCGGCTGAACGGGGAGCTGGATCGCTTGACCGACCTGCTGCCCTTCTCCGAGGACATCCGTACACGCCTGGACAAGCTGTCCGTGCTCCGACTCAGCGTGGGCTACCTGAGGGTCAAGGGCTTCTTCAAAGGTAAGACGGCCCCCATATGTATGAATACACGCACAGATAGACATGCATACACACACGTCGCACACACACACACCTTACCTGGTTTTGAGATTCTTTGTTTGTTTGTCCGGTAATGCTTCACATCTTATTGCATATTCCACTTCTTGGAACATACTGTAATCATGTTTTAATGGCATGAACTGTAAGAAACTAATAAGCTTAATCATGGATTGATTACCAATTAATCATCAGCTGATATCACTCGGTTGAATTGACAATGGCATTTCGTTTGATATTAACGATAAAATGTGAGCTAAATGGCACGGTGCTGCACTTCACTGTGGGCATGTTGTACACGTTGACAACATCCATTAACAACAGCGGTCGTGTTATTTTCTTCAACAGTGCTGTTGTTTAACAATTTTACAGCACTTTTATTCTTTATTGCTGGCCAGACAGACAGCCAACACATACATATATCAAGAACACATCTGTTACTCTACAAAAAACCCAGCACAGCCCTGCCCTATGTCACATCCTGGTTCATACGGTGCAAACCACAGATAGTCTGCTCAGTGTTGCACTGAAGCAGCTATTCATCAGATTCGCCTACGAAGAGAATGTCTGTGTCCTCTGACCTATTTGCTTTAGCACATGGTATCTTCAAATCTTGACCTGTTGGTTTCCCGGAAACCATTAGATGGGCCGCCATGGTTCAGTATGAGAGTCACCTAATACTTCACATACAAATATGTTTGGCTTATGGAAAGATTGACACATTTAAATAAAGAAACATTGGACCTGACAAATTGAATGCCACGCTCTGGGAATATCGCAGAGACTAAGAAGATTTAGGAATGCAAAGCATGTTGGAATCTTGTTTTAGGAAAGACTGCTTCCTGAAGACACTCACTAGTTTGCCACACCTATTCTGTGACAGTTAAGAAAGAAAGAGAAAGAAAGAACTGTCCTATCTTGTACTTGTACCTGAAGTACAAGAATGATACATGCGTATGTATGCATAGTCGAATGCTGTGCATCCTTTGTAGACTAGAAGTGAATCTGACTAACCAACTAACTAACCTCCAAGCAAAATGTTATATCTCCTTGGCAGGGAACACAGTTACACACCAGCGGGAAAGCTGCCAAGCAGCTAATGTGTGGATACACTTGGATTCATGAATGTAAATCAAAAGCACGCACCGCCAGACCATTATAATGGAGGGCATAATGGAAACACATTATTATTTCTTGTTGTTAATGATTCACACTTTTTGATGGACATTGTTGTGCTATGTTTGTGCTCTTTCTGCAAACGTGTAGACAGTTTTTATTGGCAAGTTATTTCTGAACTTGTTTCACAATTTTATTCAGAAAAGTATTAGGCCTAAAGCTTGTAGCCTTGATTGGCCTATGGGATGTTATTATGAACAGAACAGAAGATATCTGCAAGACAGTAGAGTAAAAGAGAGCTGGGTAGTGCTTAACTCCATTATTGTGAGTGTAGGTGTTAGGCGGTGCTGTATTTGTTTCGAATACAGCTGAAGTTTTAAGGTTCTAGAAGTGGCTTTGGCCAACAACACCTTGAATCAGTAATATATGTTTGACATCAAATAGCACTTCATACCACCCATCACGAATGAGAACAAATTTACATATACGTCAACTAGCCGACCGCTTTTTGGGAGAAGTTGACCACTCCCAAAATGTAGTAATTTGTAGGAGTAACATTTGTGTAGTAGCATTTGTGATTGCGCTAGCATATGCTGACACAACCCAGAAAACAAGACCAAAGCAACACTGAATGCTACAATAACTATGTGTTTGTTTTTATACAAAGGTACGTACAGATCAAAAAGAAAGCAATTATCTCCAAACCCTTTCTGAGTCACATATTACTCATGTAAATCGATGAAAGTTACTCACCACCTGCTATTCCCTGAATATCAACGACCAGGTATTCTTAGTGAGAAGTTGGCAGACGGGTTGCTGAGTAAGCACCAAAGCTCATTTGTCTCTATAGCCTTCCTCTTCTTTGATGTCACGTCAGCTGTTGCTTTTTCTACTAAGTTGTAGTTTTCAGCAAACGATTTGTAGCCTTAGCAGCAAGTGTCTATTATCATTCACTGGCTGGCCCCCGCTAACCTGAACTGGGGCCCCGGCGAACAGGTGCATGAAAGGTGTTAAAGAGGGCACGAGGCGAGGCCCAACGTTTGCCGTGACAAATTTACGAGCTGTTGCAACTGGTTATTTGAAACGTCTCACGCGCTGCTGCTCTTAGAAAAACTCCCAGGCCGGTGGCGCTCGGGTGTGCGCTGATTTGAACCTTAAGCGGACAGGTGTGACACGGGGGAGCGGTCTTACGGGGGACAAGAGCCTCACCCCCCGGACTGGCCTTGCTCCTCTGGTGGTCACACCATTCAAACCCCTCTGCCTAACATCCTTTTAAAAGCCACAAACAGGATTGGTTGGCCTTTGTAACCCTTTACCCTTGATATAATCTCATCAGTGTGACTGCAGAGGATAAATAAGGGTCCCTGGTCTTCTGTGTCGGTGGGTTATGATCTTCAACCTCTGCGTTTTTTTCAATGTTAGTGAAATAAGACAAATAAGACATTTAGAGAAAATAGAAATAGCCAAACATTTTGTGAATGTTCTACTCTGCTCCGAAAGCAGGTAGCGTTCTTCATGATGTTCAAAGTATAGCGAAGGGACACCGGCGGCAAGCTGTGTGTGGTTTGTGGTTGATGTTGATTTTGGCGTCAAAGAGAGGATTAGGCTTCCAGGAAACTTTTAGTATAATGCCACGGTGTGTGTGGATGGTAAAGCTTCTTCATGGCTGCGATTGATTTTGAGATTTGTGTCCGAGATTGGGTCAGCCTTCCATGACACATAGTATAACACTGAAGTGTGTGAAGCATTTGATATACAGCTCATTATAACACTCATAAACAATGATTGTTCTAAAAAAGTATCGGTATTGGTTAGTAACCATTGGATAACATGCCCCACTCTTTCCTAGAACTCTCCAAACTTATTTTTTAATCTTGGTGTTTTCGAATTCCAGTTAAAACAGCGGGTTGTCTTACACTTTAAAGGAAGAATGTGCTTCATCGGCATTGCCAAATTGAATCTTGGACTCCAATCACTATTGATGGCACTGTAGTTGGAAAAACTCAATAGCATGTTGGGATAGCACGTACATGGATACCACACACGGCATTCCAGTGGAATCCTCACAGAGGTTGGTTTTCTAAACACTGGTTATCTTGTGTTTATAAATGTGACAAGGCTTCGACCAGTCTGTCATTCCCTCTTTTGCATTTTTGAGCTCTCCCTGTGGCCCTCGGAGGGGAAGGAGGTCACAGGTCAACGCCTCACCGCGTTACGGGGACAGGCTTTTGCCACTATTACCTTCCCAGCTTTGATCGTTTTCCCACCCTCCTAACCCACCACCCCTGACCCCCACCTATCTCCAGCTCCTTATGCTTGCTGCCCTGTCAGTCTCTTCTGCCCCGCTCCCTCAAACCCCACTGGCTCTCTTGTCAAGGGTCAAGTTCAATTCTGCCACAAAACCCCTTCCCAGGGTTGGACTTTGCAGACCCCTGGCTCCGTAAAAAACAGGGTAACTCTCAAAAGGCCAATGGGTCACAAAGGTCAGTGGATGCCCCATTGCATACGTGGCCCCAGCTCAACAAGAGCCAAATGTAGATTATTGTAAACATTTTTATTAATTAGTTTGAAGCACTAAACTAAACAAATGCATTATTTATTAGTATTGAATTTAAACATAGCAGTCATCACATTAGCTACATTTAAATGGTGTGACCTGGTTTCCTACTGCTTAGTCAAATGACATTGACATCGAGACAGTTGTTGCTGGATATTCCTAAAGTTATGATAGGTAAGTATACAGGGGAAGTTGTAGGACTACGAATAGCAATGAGAAAAAGCAGTATAAGTATTCTTGCCAAAACAACGTGCAACACTGTGTTCTGGGTATTAAGCTGTTTCAACATTGTTTCAATAAAAGACTAAAAGAGAGTAGGAAATATAACATTTGTGGAATATTTCAGGGAACATTGAGGCCTTCTTCTGATAAAGGGTGTCAGCGCGTTGCTTGCTCCGGTATTTCCCCCCCCCCCCACTCTCTCTCTCTCTCTCTCTCTCTCTCTCTCTCTCTCTCTCTCTCTCTCTCTCTCTCTCTCTCTCTCTCTCCCTCTCATTGTGTTGGATCTAAGAATAAAACTGCAAAGAGTGCCTGTAGTTGATCCAGGGGGTGGGAATCGACATCACATGGCAGATCACTCGGCCATGTGCATCTCATCAGCGCCGTAAATAATCCCGCCGCGGTCCTGTCATAGAACATAGGGCCATTCATCACACTGAACCAAACGAGATATTGCATCACATAATTTCCTCATCGCAGGTACTGTTTACACTGGAGCGCGGCAGGTGATGCTGTTTGTCAGTCGTCATGTTCCCATGGGCCACAGTCCTCTAGCGGCCATCTTGGTCTCACCTTGGTTCTGAGCGCTACCTGGGTGGATTTAGCGTTTCCCCCAGCTAGCGTTGAGAACCAAAATGGCCGCTCGGCGGATCAGGCCCATTGTGTCTCGCCGTGTTCCTCGACGGCTAATCTGCGGTACATATGCATTAGCATATATAGCAGACATATTTCCAAATGCAGAAACTTATTTCTGTCTGCTTGGCCACACACTATTTCTCACCCACATATTTTTTTGTACCCTTTACTTTGCTGCAACACTTGTGAAACCTACACCTGGAGAGAAAAAAAAAAAGCGCCTGTCTCACCGCATTCATGGGCAGCCATGCTGGCTCTGCTGTGGCATGCTGGGCTTGTTTTAAGTCTGCTCGGTGCTTTGAAACCGGGCTCTGCAGCAGACAAAAGGAGTTGTATTGTTGGCATGCTTATCTCTCCCCGTTTGGTATGACACGAACAATGGAGGCCCCCGCACACACAAAAAAGTGAGCTGTTTATAATTTGGACGGATATCAAATCACAGTGTCAAGTAGCACACCTTTGTCTCGGCGGACAGATTGAATAGCTTTGATATCACCTATTGTCTCGTGGTTGACCATTTTGGGGAGTTTCGTTTTTTTCCAAGCAAGTTCCCTGATTTCCTGTATGGTGGAGAGATCCTTCTGAGGGAGATCCGATTTTTTTTTTGTTCTCCGAGGCTCGTAAAGAGCGTCTTAGCGAAGACACATTGCCAGCTATGCGCACTGTAAATCACTGTGACACCCACCTCCCGCATTATTTAAATGTTATGTATGATTTGTACAGCCCTTTGCTTGTTAGCAGTCGTTTGTCAAGATGCTCTGGTTAGAGCAATAAATGTGCCGGAGAAATGCTGGTGTTAACAGAGAACGGGACAATGTTTATTTCGGGAGTTTTGGCTACGCAGGGTTGGGGCTTTGAGGAAAAAAGGGATGGCACGCCAAGCAATCACCGTCCTCAGTCTAGTGACAGGACAGACCAAAGGGGCCTCTGAAGACATGAGATGGTATCAGCAGAGATGATCCTGTAGGGTTTACCAAGCCACACACACACACACACGCAGATATGTGCACTGCATACGCACATACTTACGCACACACACACACACACACACACACACACACACACACACACACACACACTGCTTTCTTTCAACTGATAGTTATTCAAGCAAGACTTTTACTGGAACATAACCAATTTCTAACTAACTAACTACTAACTTACTAGATATGTGCATACACACACAAACACACACACACACGTATATATGTGCACGCACACACACAGTGTCAAAACATGAGCACGAGATGAGCGTTCAAGTCAGGACATGCCTAGCATTTCGGATAAAGATCCCGTAAATGGCTCGCCAAAAGAGAAAAAAGCTTTTGAGAGAAGAACAAACATAAGCGTTTTAATTTTGTTCCAGGGCTGGGGGAGGGGATGGGGCCCGGGGTGGGGGTCATGTTTCAAGAGCTGTTTCAGACACGACCAGACCTTACTCTGTGTGCGCACACATGAGCGTGTATGTATGTAATAACTGCGTTTCCCGAACCACTGAGAACCGTCTGATCCCCATTAACAAATGTGTGAATTGACCTCATAGCGTGACTTCATGCGGCATTTATTATTGACTATTCTGGAATACTCTGGGATCCCTGCTGGTGACATATTTGTGACACCGTTAGAAGTTTGACAAAATTTTCGACAGGCTTTTTAAGTCCATTGAAAACATCCTGCATCTGCTAGCTATTACAGTCCGTGGAATGACGCCATATCTTTTTTTTGCTATGATTTTTATGAAAAATATCACGAAAAACACACTCACACACTGAAACAAACCACTAATGCACACGAAAACAAACTCTCACCCACGGGTGTGAAAATACAGAACTTAAGTAGAATACTAGAGAGTGCAAACAAGTTTCTCGGGTGCTGGAAAATGTACATCCTCGTTCAAGGCAGCATGGTATAGGTCTTGTCTTGTTTATCCTTCGGTCTTCAGAAGCTCATCACAGGCTTCAATTCATAAGTAAATGCATAAGTAAAAAAGCCTAGGATTATGTTCCTGTGAAATACCACATACAACAGCTATTGGAAAAAAATAGGGCATTTGGTTGCTGGGATTGAAAACAAATGTAATGATATTTTCAGTTCCTCACAGTTTTGGGGCACACTCAACTAAGCCACATCTTTCTCCACACTCAAAAACGTTCAGTTCCTGTTTTTCCTCCAGTTAGGCACGGCTATCCCACGATCGTTTTTGGTTGTTTTCTTTCTTTTTTCATTGACATTTAAAGCTTCCAAAATGGATTTGTCTGTTTACATTCCAAATAAAATTCTAATTCAACTCTTTAGCCAATTGAGAATATTTGTAGCACAGTCCTGGAAAAACAATGGATGTATTGTTGTCTCTGCAGTATAAGAAAATAGTGATTCACAGGTCCCGGAAAAAGATGATTCAGACCTAGATCCACAAAGGTTAACAAACTAGAAGTGGAAATTCACAGATTTATTGTCAACACTTTCATGAAGACTGCTTTTTGCAATCACAAAGAACCAATTAGTTCCTTATTTTATATTATTAAGTGAGTTCGTTTTCAAGCTCCATTCAATGTCACTCCTAATGGTGTTTTCATTGTTCTTTCCATGTTGTTGATACAGTCCTGATTTCGTCGTGTTATGGCTACAGCAAAATCTTCCGATCACTTCCGCACTCATCGGTTCAGTGGGTTTAATGGTTAGTTCACCTTGCGGTGTTACGTGAGCCAATCCACATCCCACCAGTACCTCTTGACAAGCCACAGTGGTTGTCCACAAATCTATCTGATCTGAGGAGCTAAATTTAGCAAACAATGTCCGGTATTTATATATTTTAATTTTTTTTTCTTAAACCTGATTTCGGGACTTGCACAATGCAACTCGCGCTCCTTCCCTCCCTGGGAGATTTGAATAACTGCTGCCTGCCTAAAAGCGATAAGAATCACACGGTAAAGGAATACATGGGACACGCCTGAGGGCCAACAAAAGGCATCTTGTTTTGGTTTGAGCTTTTTTTTGGGGGGGGGGGGCACTGTCAACAGTAATTTACAAACAGGCAAAACAAGAGACAAGAATAGCTCTCTGTGTTTGATACTTCTCCTCCTGTACCCGTTGCAGTAAAAAAAAGCAACTCAGCTTTGTTTGGGTTAAGTAATGTATGTGCTTTTTTTGTTTGGTTCTGTCATGCAAACTCATTCTTTTGCCGTTTTCTTCCCAGGGATTTCAGGGCCGGTTGTATCCACAGTTGTTTGTTTTACAACAGTATTCGAGGCCGTCCCTGGTTTTAACTTCCAAAAAACAGCCTCGATTTCATTCAGAGCTCCTTCCCTCCCCTCAGGTCATGGAAGCAGTCGAGGCATTAATCATGTGAGTGACAGGAGGATGGACCTATGGCCTGCACGGCAGTGTTCATTGGTTGGCCGGTTACTGGCAC
>NC_140284.1:7676619-7881619 GCF_964030765.1 Micromesistius poutassou | reverse complement strand
AAATAGAGCCTAAGTAGAATCAAAAGCATGAATACAGAAGATATTGTTTAGAATAGGTTGTTATGAAACAATACTAGGATTGAGTTGGATGGGGTGGTGGTTATGCTACCAGCGCTCATGCTTTGGGGAATGGGAATTTCCCTTTTTTCTGTTGTTGACTCCAGTACCTCACAGTTTGTAAAAAAAAAAAAAAGTATTAAAACAAAATGTCGGTCAGAAAAACGGTTTCCTGAATCCTCTGTTCCCCTGCTTGTGGGTTTGAAAAGCTCTTCAACCATCAGTCAGATCATTGGGCAAATTGTTTACAGAATAAATAAATGTCCATATATATATATATATATATATATAAATATGCAGTTTTCTTTTTTATTTAGAAGGGTCTGAAGCAATATACCTTACTCAAATCACATGCCTGAGTGTGTGCGAGTTTGTGTGTGTGTGTGTGTGTGTGTGTGTGTGTATAGCACAAGGGCAGGGGGGTGGTGAAGAGGTACAACACGCATCAACTGGTGTCTGCTGTTTGTGTGTGTCTGTGGAGTCCTTGGTCTTGTGCTCGCGTTGACGTCACACTTATAGATGTGAGTGTGTGTGTGTGTGTGTGTGTGTGTGTGTGTGTGTGTGTGTGTGTGTGTGTGTGTGTAGCTGTGTTCTCTGTAGACGGCAAAACCGAACGCTTTGACGCAGGAGGCGTGACATCACGAAAGTGAAGGGCAGGAAATGAGAGGGTGACGACGATTGAGTGTTTACATGAAGCAGGTGTGGGTGGGGGGGAGAGGGGGAGGACAGGGGGAGGGGGGGAGGAGCGCCAGTCCAGGGAGATAAACAGCCCGTCAGGGTTGGCTGAAGGGAAAACGTGATTGGACGTATTCAGCGGGAAACATGGCAAAAGAAGAAACCCAAAGACAGTAACGAAAAGAAACTGGGTGCATGTGGCGGAGACATTGGGTGTTTAGATAATCCCACTTAGCTCACAGCCTCCATCACACCACCCCTCTTCACACACACACACACACACACACACACACACACACACACACACACCTACACATGCATATTACACCGCCTCAAAAACAATACACTTTTTGTAGAGAGGGGGTTACCTAAAGTCAAACGGGCAAAGGCACATGTCCAACAGGAACAAATATATAAATGAAATCCTGTGTAATAAAACAACCCCCCACAAAAAACGGTTTATGAAAGCATACTAAAATTTTCCCTCCCTCTGTCTCCTCCTCCCTCACCCCACCCCACTCTCTCCATCCTTTTTTTAATTTCTCCAGCCACCATGAAGAAGCACAATGCCACGAATGGACAGGGCCGGAATGGCTTGGACATCGCCGCCCTATCCGAGGGGGACCTCCTGCTCCAGGTAACCCCCCCCCCCCACCATCCACACACACATACACACACTGACACAAACACACACGCAATACCTGTAACACCCCAGAGACGAGGGGTGTTTTTTTTCGCTTGATTTTATCATCATTCTCACTATGAGAGAATACAATACTTACATACATACATTACTAAGCAGGTTTTGGGTAGCTACTATTGGCTGATCGACAATCCATACAGACAATTATACAGCATAGGTGTGAAAACACTTGTAATCGTGATGTATTTATTCTGGTCTGAGGCGAGTTCCAACACATATTGATATTATTCAACTGCGGGTAGCATACTTGGCCCTATTCTGCTTCATTACAGTTGAGGCAAATGTGGCACATTGGACAGATCATGCAGCCATGTCACGTGTACATATACACACGGTTTCCTGAGGAGGGTCATCGCAAAAACCAGTTCAGCTTGGTTTTGGCTTTGGGTGTAACTCTACTTCCTCTATAGAACGCCAGGTTGGGAAACACAATCGTCGTAAAAAAAAACTTTAAAAAAAAACTAACAGGACTGAATAGGTGCAGAGTTTCACAACTGTTACAACTGGTTCCCATTGTAATTTAAGCAGTCACCTCCAAACTAAACTTTACATTATGACAGGAACCCGAGGGCCGTCTTGTAGCTCCAACCGGTGGCGCTGCTATAGGTACTCCAATGGACTCTAATATCTGTCCAAAAAAATGTATTCAGAATACAATATATTTTTCGTTAATTGTTTTTGTGTTCATTTTTTTTGTGTTTCTCTGCAAATAGTAAAACTATGGGGTTTATTTTTTTGTTTGCATATTTTTGGTTTTGTTTAGGTTTTATTTATATAAATCAAATCTAAAACCAAATATAAATCAAACCTATGTAAAGTCTAGACTACATATAGGCTACTCATATTAAAGTAAACATTACATACAGTATACATATACTGTATGTTTAATTAAAACCAAAGAAAGAAAAACCTATATAGACTAATCCAGCTAGCTAGCTTCTAGCTGGCAGATGTGCTATAAAACCAGTGGGGCCCTTGTTGTTTATTTGCGCGCTAATCCGCCAGGGCAGTCAGGGCTTGATCCATACACCTCCGCTCACCAGGAAGTTATGACAGGTGTAACATTCGGCTTTGGTGCCACTTGCCAAGCGGCCCGCCACGGTCTGTGGGTTTAGACAAAAACCTCTGCTCGGAGGACGGCACGTTGTTGACTCACACTCGTGTCAGGTGCATATTTTTCTACTTTTCTTTTTTTTTACATTTGCCGATGAGTGGCATGTTTGGCTTTCCTCTTCACACTGCCAAGCCCAGTGGAGTCGTCAGCTGTCCCTGGACAAAAGGCCCATGAGAAGCTGCCGTTAATGAAAGCCCTGCTGGAGGATAAACACAAGTAGAGCGCGCCAGAGTCAACATCGTGCAAAAAATAATTCTTCCACCAGGCGTTGCTCAATCACAATTTAGATTAAAGAAATAAGCTCCAGAATGGGTTTGTTCCATTCGACCGATGATTCTTGATGTTGTTGTTGTTGTGGTTGTTGTTGTTGTTATGGATGCGTTAGGATGTAGGGTGTTTGTGTGCATGTGTGTGTATTTGTGTGTTCATGTGTGCATAGCTGCGTGTGCTGCGTGTATGTGTGTGTGTGTGTGTGTGTGTGTGTGTGTGTGCATGTGTGTCTTTGCGTTTGTACACTTGTGCATAGCTGTGTGTGTGTGTGTGTGTGTGTGTGTGTGTGTGTGTGTGTGTGTGCACATGCATGCGCATACAAGCCTATAGTCTACTCTTATATGTGCTCATCTAATCTGCGGGCCTGTTTCTGTTTCCCCGTGCAGGCGCTGAACGGCTTTGTGATCGTGGTCACCGCCGAGGGATTGGTCTTCTACTCCTCTTCCACAATCCAAGACTACCTGGGCTTTCATCAGGTGAGAAGGGCAGGCGACGAGGGCAAAGAGTAAAAAGTAGCACTCTTTCACGTGAATCCAACCGGCTGACACTGGTTGGATTCCGGAATTAGAGTTAAACGGGTAGTTGAGTTTCGGGAGTTAGATAGATGAAAGTAGTTTTAATTTTCTCTGAATAGAACAAATTGAAGTACAAAATAGTCATACTTCGTATTTAATCAGTGAAACTGAGCCAAAGTATTATTGAGAGAGTAAAAGGTGAATTGGGATAAGTCCAGATGTTTCATTCCTCATCAAAGCAGTGATTCTGCAATTCTATCACCTGTTATCTAGTCAAAATAGGCAGGCGTTGAGGGAAATGCCTTGTAGCTAATCTACAATCTCACTTTAATCTCTTTGTGGTAATTATTACAGGGGGCACAGCTCAATCACAAATGTATTTTTATACCAAAGACAGGGCAAGATCCAACATGTGTTTGTTCGTAAGGGTAGTCCACTATGAATACACAGTATATTGTACTATGGCCCATGTGGTTGTAATTATCTCCTTCTTCTTTGATTATCTCTCCTGCATCTGCACTGCCAGACAAAGCCCACAATAACGTTGTTACGCAATCTTGGGGTTAGACTCTCTCTCTCTGTTGCGGTAATGTACACTGTGCACAGTGACCTACACGATTTCCAGTTTTGAAAGCAAGCACTAAATTAACCAGAAAAATACAATTTGATGGTTCCTTCCGCCGTTTCTGAGTACACGTCGCTCTCCAGCAACCTTCGCAATGAACGCCTCTTAAAAATAAAAATAAATTACAAAAATAAAAAAAAGTTAAGAAAAGCTGGGTTGTGTAGTGAGAGCTCTCAAAATGGCTGACCAGGAGCGATTAGCCCCCTGCTTCTTCTCATCTCACGAGAAAGGCTCTGCGTGATTCATGTGTCGGGCTTCACTCTGCTCTCTGCTGACAGCTGACCATGATGGTTCATTGTTAGTGGTCTGTGACAATCTCAAAGGAAGAGGCTGCTGCTCATGTTGTCTAACCCACACCAGATGGACCATCCACCGCCCGTATAATCACCGCTCGACCAGACTGACGTGGCCAAGCCCCGTCCCTAGTGTGCCGATAAAATCGGAACAAGTTTTGTCAAGTCAGTCATTTGTAACACAAAGCTATCATTTCGCAGTGTAAACATTTCAAGTGCTATTAGGTTTCAATAAAAAATGTAACTCCCGCGAGCAAACCTTCCCGTTTAAATGGGCACAAGGAGAGCATTGTGTTTCACCTGGAGAAGAAATTATGTGTATGTGACGACGCAATGCTTTTCTCATGGTTCAAAAATGCCGAGCCTCTGCCAAACCACAAACCTCATAGAACCTCTTTCTCTTGAAATGAGCTGCGGTCTTTAAGGCTTCTGTATGTGTTCGACTTTGTCCTTGAAAACCTACACAAAGGGTAGGGATTGAAGGGAGCTGGGTGGAACTTAAAGCATAAAGTATAAATGTGACGTACATGAGCTTGTTGGTATGTAATACATTGGGAGAGGGAAAGAGATTTTGAGTGAATGACTTTTTTTTTGTTGCAAGAAGATGACCTTCGACAATGAGATGGTTCGCACAGAAAATAAATGCACCAATCACTTTCCGTTCGTTATGAAGGGTACCCCTTGCTTGTTCTGAATGTAGCATGTAGAATGTATAGATAAATATACATTATATATTATATCTAACAAAGGGGTGGTATAATTAATGACGGATGATATATGACAAATATGACAAAATCTCCTCCCCTGTGTCACTGTGCAGTCGGACGTGGTCCATCAGAGTGTGTACGAGCTCATCCACACAGATGACCGGGGAATGTTCAGAGAGCAGCTCCACTTCGCCCTCAACCCCAAACTCTATGCAGCCGAACAAGGTGGAGACGGTATGTTGAACTCTGGACCTTTTCCATCCTCCCTCACCACCACACACATTTCCTATCACAGAGTAGATTCTTCTTTCGCTGCAAAAAAACCTTGTGTATTTAAACTCACTACAGCCCAGCCATCGCTTTTGTTGAAGGCTATTGTATAATAATGGTAATAATGAAACCCTTGAAATCCTTGATTTCTTGTCAGCTCCATCTCACCTCATAACACCCTTGTGTCTATATTTTTCCAGCCCAATTTACCACCAAAACAAAAACAAAAAACACTTGGTTTATTATGCCATAGGTCCATAGAAAGGTTTTATTCTTAACCTTGAGCTCCTTTGATTAGAAGAGAAGAAATGAGCAGAGCAGAGTGGATTGCTGCGGTGTAGTTTCATTAAAATTTGTTTTATGTTCCGTCTTTATTTTTTATTAGGATTATTTTCTTCTTTTTTTTTCCTTTTGTTTCATGCCGTATCGTCCTTGGTCTTGAAAATAAAAATAAAAGCATCTGATCACAAGAAAACACAGCACAGATGGCAGGTGAACTAACAGCGGTGAACATGTCACTAGAGTTCATTGCGAATCATGAATCATACTTGTTATTGTGCTCCCCTCCCCCGCCCGTGTCTGTTAGTGTCGGCCTTGCAGTACAGCAGCGACCAGGTGAAGTATGACCCCGAGAGACTCCCCCCGGAGAACTCCTCCTTCCTGGAGCGGAGCTTCGTCTGCCGTTTCCGCTGTCTCCTGGACAACTCCTCTGGCTTCCTGGTAGGTGCAAGAGTCTCATTTGCATGGTGCCTGCGGTGAGACTGCACGGTGGCGCCAGTGGGAATTTTACTATCAGGTTATCACACACAGTGTGTCTGTATATGCATTATACACATTTACATCATATCACCCCATAGGTCATTTTTGTTTGCAAAATGTTATAATTATTTTATTTTGATGGAAATTGGACTGCATGGATGCTGTACTTTATATTCCCTTCTTGCATCCAAGCATCTCATTATGTGCAGTGTCGAAACCGGATCCAAGGAGGAAGCGCCACCTTTGACTGATATGCGCTCTCCTCCTCCTCCTCTCCAGGCTTTGAAATTCCAAGGGCGACTGAAGTACCTCCACGGCCAGAGCATGATGAGCGAGGACGGCTCGCGGGTCCAGTCTCAGCTAGCCCTGTTCAGCATCGCCGTCCCCGTCCAGACTCCATCCATCCTGGAGATCAGGACCAAAACACTCATCTTCCAGACCAAGCACCAGCTGGACTTCACTCCGATGGGCATCGACAACAGGTGACACTATATTTGGACCCCACTGTGTGCTATGGACTATACTCACTACGAACACCACCACTTATTCACAGACAGAGCTAAGGCAATTGGTGTTGCCTTGGTGTTGCCGATTGGCCAAAACAAATGGCTAGGATGGGATTCAGAAAGTCCTTTCATGTCTGTCCCCTTTGGCCATAAGTTAACTACACTACCTACAAAGGTGATTGGATCAGAGCCGGTCACGTGCTTGTTAACAGGTCCAATTCTCGGCAGATAACTACAGAATAAAATAAACTGGCTAAAGCTAGCTCCTCTGTATGTACTAGGGCACTTGGGCGTGCTTAGACGACACTTCATTCTCTTTTCCCGGCAATGTACCCCGGTTTAAATCAAATATAAATCAATCCACAGGCTATTCTACGGAGCAGAGAGAGCTAGGGAGGATCTCATGTTCTAGGTTAAATTACAACCTGTTCCTATAGGCATATATTGGCAATTACCTGAAAACAAGTAATGTTAAATCCTAGATGTAGTCACTTTAAAATTCTCTTTTTTCGTTAAACACATATGCTGGTTTTCAGGGGGCTTGACTACTGTGTGTGGTTACTTAAACATAGATTCTCAAACACAATGGTCTGTTTGGTATTTTACAGTCAGCCATTACATGGAGTTTTTTCTCTCTCTGAACTTTATCAACATTGTTTATTTAACAATCAAAGTCCGAATTTTTTTTGCTTTGTTTGTTTGTTTGTTTGTGTAGTTATCTTAGCCAAGTCACCAAATTCACAAATTGTTTTTCTTGCTCCACATAAAACAGTTGTTTTAATGTTTTAACCTTTTTGAATAGTGTGAAACGTGCGGGTTTTCCCATAAAGTTGCAGCTGAACATAACAAGGTCCTGACTCATTTTGTTGGAAGACTCACTGAAAAAGATTTGACTCACATGCCGCAATGTCCATCCCTTGGTTTCCTGTTTCTGGCTTAAGATACGTGCGTGCAAGTCTAATTTGAAGATATTTTTACCTTGTTACCCTGACCTGGGAAGAAAAAACGAATGACCAAGTTTCATTGAGTTCATCTACCAATTGGCTGACAAAATGTTAACTTTGTTCGAATGATGTGAATGAAGTTTACTTAAGTGCACAGACAGCATCTCCCACAGTCTAGTCGGTGCAGAGCAATCCTATTACCCCCGAGCATGTCTTACTCCCATTCGACATCTGACCTAAATGACCATGAAATTGTGCTTTCCGTTGCGCAAGAAAAGATCCGTTGTGGGGTTTGTCATGTGTGTCACTAAAGTGAGCCTGCCCTTGACGATATTTAAACTCAGAGACAAAGAGAGTTGTGTTAAATAAGTTCCTCCTCAGAAGATAGCACTGCGATGTGCTAGACTCTTTATCATAGCACTGGGTTGAAATTAGCTTAGGGTGACCAGAAGTCTCGTTTTCCTGTGACAGTCCCATTTTCTGGGGAGCTGTACCCAGTCTGCGCTGTCCCTGGAAATGTCCCAGTTTTAAAAATATGATCGAGGTTGCTCATGGTTGTTAAGTCAAAGGAAGTTGGCGATAGGCTTAGACGTTTATTTAACAATCCAAATAAATTAAATATTCATATTAAATTAAATATTAGAATAAAGGAATGATGGTGCTTAACTATTTATATATTGCATTTAATTTATTCCTCAATAATATTAAAGATGGACTCTGCTTTTTCTTTCATTTCCAAAGACATATGTTATTTTTAGAACTTAAAATTTTTGAATGGTAAATGGGCGTGACCCTCTGATTAGTTAAATGAAAGGGGTTAATGTAGAAAGCATGTTTTTCTGTTAAAGTGGCCAATTTGAGCCAGCGATGAGTGATGCTGTCCAATGCCTAAAAAAGGTTCTGTTTCACACACCAAAAGTTATGTATAATCTCTGCTTTGTTCCAGTGAATTTGTTTTACTCAGTAACCGATTACTTGAACTGTTGGTTCAGTGAGGTTTATGTAATGTTAATGCTAATGCTAACCCATGTTGCTCCCTCTTCATTGCAGGGGGAAGGTGGTTCTCGGCTACTCTGAGCTTGAGTTGTGTATGCGAGGCTCGGGGTACCAGTTCATCCATGCAGCTGACATGATGTACTGCGCAGACAACCACATACGCAGTATGTTGGCACACACCTCAAAAACCTGCAATACCCATACGTGTAGATGAAATGCTAATGTGTGTGTTTCAGAAGAATAATGATAACGATTGGCATGATTGGCATACACTATTAGCAAATGCTAATAGTGTATAACTACAGCTAGCTATAAGGTTAAAAAGTTTTGTTTTGCAGTAAACCTTAGAGAGCACATGTGTAACGATTACATGGAATAAATAGAACCGGACATAGTAACCATCTAGCAACTCCATTCATTGGTGCTTTCTCTATGTTACAGTGATAAAGACGGGCGAGAGTGGGCTGACTGTTTTCCGACTGCTGTCCAAATCGAGTGGCTGGGTGTGGGTACAGGCCAACGCCAAGCTGGTGTACAAAGGAGGAAGACCGGACTTCATCATTGCACGCCAGAGAGCTTTAGTGTAAGTGTTGTGATCCCTTGATTACCCAATTCACCAGCTCTGCAACCCTCATGCAAAATAACTTTACAGAATGCATTAGATAGGGTTAGGGTTCGTGTTAGCACAAATAAACATGGCTAAGGTGCATTAACTAAAGGATTAACACCTCCATATGTGGTGGGACTGGAACTAATTTTTATTTTACATTAAACAAATTCCACATATAAAATGACATGCACGATCAGATTTTTAGGGAGGTGTTAGAGTTTTTTTACAGAACTTGAAGTGACAAGAAATGCCTCCAAACCTGTTCCAACACGGAGCCTGCTCATGAACAGTGTTGCTCATTGTCATTTCCCTTTGCCTCATTCTCCAGCAATGCCGAGGGAGAGGAGCACCTCAGGCAGCGCCGGCTCCAGCTGCCCTTCAGCTTCACCACGGGGGAGGCCATGCTCTACGAGGTGGGCCCCAGCCTGGACGTCTCGCAGATCAACCAGACCTTCTCCAACAGCCCGCCGGAGGAGGTGGACGGCTTACTGCGCTGCTTCCTCAACCAGGACAAGAACGTCTACATCCAGGAATCGGAGCCCCAGCTCCCGGTGGACCAGGTGTTCATGGAGAGCCGGGCACTGGTCAACGTGCCCAGCGACCCCTGGCAGGCCCTGCGGCTGAGGGGGGACGACGGCGGTAACGTGGTGATCAAGGAGGAGGGCGACACTTCGGTGACGGCCATGATCGACGCCCTGGAGGACTTTGTGGAGGGCGGGGAGCTGGTGTCGGCCCTGGAGGGGCTGGACGTGGACCCCAACGAGCTGATGGAGTGGGAGAACACGCTCAAGAAGCTCAGCCAGGAGGAGAACGGTGATAACGCCAACCACACCAAGTACGAGCTGGAGAGCCTGCTCAGTAATGACATTTTTGCCTACGTGGACAATGTTTTGTTTAAGGAAATCGCAGAGGCTAATTTAAATACGAGCCAGTCTAGCTGCTTTTCGTCCGTCAACAATAATCAAGGCGACCTCTTCGGTCAGGCGCACTTTTCCGGCACCGGGGAGACTTGTGACATGATGATGTTCCAGTTGCCTAATGATGCCGCAAATGCTCTCTCCCACGCCAAGGGCCTCAGCCCTGCGGCGGTGCCGCAGCCCACACACAACCGGCCGGCGAGCATAACGGCCCAAGGCTTGGCCCCACAAACCCCGGCGATGTTTAACAGCACTCAGAAACTCTCCCATTATGGCCCCGCCGTCCCCTCAGCTGTCCCCCGGCTCTCCGCCGCCCCTCAGCTGCTCACAGACTTTTTCAACCCTTCCGTCAACCTCCCTGGCCTCAACCTCCCTTCGGCCTCAACCAACCCATTGGCCAGCAACAACCTGCGGTCCTTTGAACCTTGTGGACAGGCGCCTATCAGTCACTATCAAGGGGTGGCCAGCAACACACTGTCCAACCAGACGCTGTCCAACCAGACGCTGTCCAACCAGACGCTCTCCAACCAGATGCTCTCCAACCAGATGCTCTCCAACCAGACGCTCTCCAACCAGATGCTCTCCAACCAGACGCTGTCCAATCAGATGCTCCCCAACCAGATGCTCTCCAACCAGACGCTGTCCAATCAGATGCTCCCCAACCAGATGCTCTCCAACCAGACGCTGTCCAATCAGATGCTCCCCAACCAGATGCTCTCCAATCAGATGCTCCCCAACAAGATGCTCTCCAACCAGACGCTGACCAACCAGACGCTGTCCAACCAGATGCTCTCCAACCAGACGCTGACCAACCAGACGCTGTCCAACCAGACACTGTCGCCCCAGTCCCTCCAGCCATGTCCTCTCACCGGAATGCCAGCAGCCCCCATGGTGGCCAACGGACACTTTCACCAGGGCTCCATTCAGCAACCGGCGATCCACGTGGCGCCCAGTGCGGTGGCCCCTGTGCCGTCCACCCTCCCTCTAAATGACTTTTCCTTGCCGGCCAATCCCATCGAAAACAGCGGTCTCTTTACTGGCAACTGCATGCTGCAGGGTGGCGCCCCATTTCAAACACACAGCAACCACAGAGCACCGCAATGGCAGCAGGACCTCCAGCACCAGCATCAGACTCTACCCCATGCCAGCATGGCTCAGAATTCACACGCACTGCCAGCTGGCAGCCACAGCCAAGCCTTTGAGAGCCAAAGACTCGCCGGCCTCTGGGCACAGAACTATAACGGAATGAACCACCCTCCGCAGCACCAAGGCCTGGCCGGCCCTCTGCGGACCGCTCCCAGCAGCTGCATGCTAGACAAGCCCTTGCACCCGCCTCCCGCCACGCACACCCTCAGCCATCCTCCTCACCCCCTCACCAATGGCAACCTGGCCAGCACCAACGGGACGGGGCTCGTCCCCGCCATGCCGTTGTGCCAGAGGGCCAACGAGGCCCCGGCTCTGCATCAGAGCCCTCAGAAGGGCTACGTCCAATGGGGCCAGGGTCCAGGCACGCCCGCGGTGGGCACCGCCACCATGGGCCAGGAGAACGCCACCTTCGGCGCAACGCCACGGCAGCTACTGCCGGCTAACATTTCCTCGGGCACGCCGGAAGATATGGCAGCCATGCCGCATTACCTGGACGGCAACAAACACACACAGGTGAGCCTGCCCGTGCCTCAAGTCCTCCTGCTTTGTACACTCTGGATGGCCTGGATTTGAGATTGTGCAAACTGTGGGGATATTTTGGCTTTACTGTACAAACCCGAGGATTCAGTGTAAAACAATGTGTAGCGAGCCTGTTTTACAGTCATGAGTTGGGGTTTCTTGAACTTGAACTTCATAGTTCCATTCCTTTAAAAATATATAGAATCTAGTTAATCTAGGATTTCTTTATTAGACAACATTCAACTTATATATAGATGCTATAAATGAAATGACAAAAGGATGATGGTCCGCAAATCAGTATACTGTGAACTAAAACAGAAGATTGCAACTTAACTCCATTTGCCCCTCCCATACTAAGCACTCCTTTTTTCTCCCCAAAATAGATGCTGAGCCTCCCTGCTGAAGACAACGATCTGCTTGCCATACCTCCCCTCGTCGACGGAAATATTTTCTTTTCCGATCAGTCGCAACTCAACTGTTGCAACTTCTGAATTTGAAAAGCATCGTCTACTTAAACCACAGTGAGGGCGAGCGAGGGCGAGTGACAGCATGGACGACGTTTACTTAACAAAGCCCTTATCAGTGCTGGGCCACGCCTCTTCAGATGTGATCATCAAAAAAAATGTTATCATTATAATTAATATTATGAACTGTATGAAAAAGAGCAGTAGCCAGTGTGCCTTGAGTAATAATGAAGTATGAAGCCACAAGTGCATTTATTAAGGAAGGAACTTGAGCCAGCTAGGGACATTGGCTAAGTTCCTCCACTTTACCAAAGGACTTCAGTTTTAAAGGCAACCCGGAAAGTCGTCTATTTTTCTCTAATCCTAAGGACTAAAGTTGGCCATGGATAATATCCACCCTCACATTTTAAATGCATGAAATGCATTTAAAGAGGGAGAGAAATGTATCTTTTATTTTTCAAGAAAACAATAAGAATTTCATTCCAAAATGGCCTCTCTAAAATTGACAAAGTGCCACATCTGCTAATACCAAATGGTGGCTTCCATTGAATTAAACACTCGTTGTGAGTATAACAAAACATAGCTAGCTGACAAATGAGTGTAACCCTTACACAAAAAAAGACAGTGCCTTTGTTTTTTTTGTTTTTTTCTCCTTGCCCCACTGTATATATAGCATTTTGGAATGAAACACTTAAACAGGATTTATATCTTTGTCAAAAGTCTAATTTGTGGAATCTTTCTTTGTGTATTTTTATTGTCAGTGTCCTGAACCTCCTAATTGTCTGTCGTGTTTGTGTCAATGAGTAACCTTGCACTTGATCTATATACAATAAGAAGCAGCATAAGAAACAAAGTGTGTGTCTGGAAAAATACAATTAACAACTATACTTTGTTTCATATTTAGTCCGGTTTTGGCTTGATTAATTGTATCCGCCGACATGCACAAAATGCTTTTTTTGTGTGATACATGTTTTTATATAAAAAAAAAAAGAAATGTAATTCCGGTTTATGTGCTGTAGATGACATGTTTCAGAAAAGCAAATTCAGGATGCACTGATAACTGTTTGTGCGTGCTATCTCTAGCCAGATAAAGGCGATCAGTATATTAGAATTTTCTCAAACACTAAAATGTGAGACCAAATATACATACGCCCCAAAATCAAAGTATCAAAGCTTGATGTTTCCCCAATTTTGTAGACAGAAGCATCCTAGATTTCCATAAAAGAGGCAAAACATAATGTAGCTCCAAACTAACAGTCTTAGTTTGTATTGCTCCCTAAGTCAGTATTGGTATCATGTATCCAAAGTGGCAACTATAATCATGTTATTTATTTACCTACAATGCCTTCATACTTCTCAATACTAATTTGGTATTATATAAAGGCTTATAGGACCATGTAACCCACACCTTTTTGCTTATGCTTTTCTTGCCTGTGAAACTGGCTGGGAAAGTCGACGACATCTCAACAGAGCTGTCCATTATTTTGACCGTAAATATAACAGAAGCTTTAAAAACAAACAGCGTACGTCGGTAGATAAATTAATCGATCTGTATGAGTGCCTTGTATTGCCCACATTTTTGGCATGTGATTGCCAATGAGATAGACCCCAACCTCCTCCCCCTCGCCTCTCAAACAGGAGAGCAGATCAATGTGACCTCCTTTCTTCTGACCTACTTGCTCATTGTGCTCGATGGCAAGGAGTCAGCGCAAGACAAACCAGTGGGCTGAAGCCCCTCATAACCCCCTACATTGCTGTTATTGTTTTGTTTTGTTCATAGGGCCAGCGTGCCGAATTGTTTAACAACTACAAAATGTCTTTGATATTCTGTTTGAACGTGATGTTTGTGCACTGTTCTGACTGTGCCCGTGCTATAGCCATTATAACATGGAAAACTGGGGGGATTATTGTGCTATTCACGCTGAGTTTTTATGCATTTGTTTTCTATGTTTCTGTATCTGCTAAAATCTACAGTAACCTTTCCTTTGTGAACCATCCCTCCCTCCCCACAGTTATACAGTTTATTATATAGACCACTTGTATTTAGCCAACTATACATTAGACTATGTAACATACTATACTGAAAATAACCAAGCATTTTGACAATTGTTTAATTCTTTTTTCATATTAAATATATTTGCAATGATTTGCATTATTTTAGCATGTGCCCTTGTGTTTCGTTTAATCATGGGGTCATTCATGGCTATACACCAATTAAAGCACTTGAACACTGTCCATTACAGACTTCCAGGTCTATACTAAACCAAGCCTCATTGCCATGAAAGGTTTTGATAGTTAATTAAAAACGATAGTTGATGACTCAATAAGTCCTAAAGTAATCCAGCTGCTAGATGCAATAACCATTAGGATCACTAGGGGGCGCCGAGGTTAAATTTGATTATCTAGTAATCCCTTTTTCCACTAACAGCTATGTAAACATAAATGGTTACGAAATTAACAAGCATTATGATTACACAATTCATAAGATGATGATTTGATTTATGATTTCACAATTTAAAATCATCATGGCCAATTAAACATCACTTGGTCATAGGAAGCAACAATCAGTCATAATGAATCATCTGTGATACATGAGTCGTCAGTGACTCAGCACACACAAAGTTTGAACCTGCTACCATTTGTCATTGTATACTGTTTGTATAATGCTATGAGCTCATCTACAGAGAATGACATTGATTTGAAGGTTTACACTCTGCGTTTTTCCACATTCGCACGCTGGAAAGATATTGCTATTAAAAGTCTTAAAATGTATCTTATCGTATTATTAGTAAGAGGTAAGAGGTTTCAAGGTCAGGGTTAAACTGCCTTGTGACTCAGTTTGTGAAGGTTCACATTTTCTAAAGCTACCAGTTATTTTCTTCAAACTGTATTTTATTTTTCTTATGAAATAACATTATGTGCTTATATAATGCATTTTCCAAACCAAACTAGGACTGAAGCCAGAGTTTAAATGATCCCTTACAAAAGCCACAAGTCCTAGACATGGATCTTTTTTCTTATTTTTCTTTTTGCTTTACGTGATTATTTCCAAAGTAAGCCTCTCTTTTAGGTGGGGGCAGGGGGGCTGGGATTGTGCTTGCGTGCAAGCATTATATTATAGACTGCTGATGTGAGATTGACTTTATGTTCCGCTGTGGTATTTCCCTTGTTAAGGCAATGCATACATCTAATAGAAATAGAGGACGAGGACATTGTTAGAGGTCGAGCAGCACTATCAACACATCAAGCTGTCAAAGTTGAGGTGAGAAAGCAGACGACAGTTCATGGGATGGACATGCACTTGCTGTCACACGTGTGTGTGTGTGTGTGTGTGTGTGTGTGTGTGTGTGTGTGTGTGTGTGTGTGTGTGTGTGTGTTTGCATGCATGCTTGTGTGTGTGTGTGTGTGTGTGTGTGTGTGTGTGTGTGTGTGTGTGTGTGTGTTTGTGTGCGTGCATGCACTTGCTTGGGGATGTAGGTGTGATTGTGTGCATGCATGTGTGTGTCTTGTTATGGTTGTGTGTGTTTGCATCTGTGTGTGTGTGATTGTGTTTTGGTTGTGTGTGTTTCACCATGGAGACCGGCGACGAAGGCGAAGTGGCTTTTCTCTCCTCTCCCGGTGCCAGTGATGGGAGCATGAAAAATGCATTGGCAGCAGTGACATTGTGGCGGTCCCATGAGAGTCCCTGTGTCCAAACAAACACAGAACCTCTTTTACCACCCCACGCCCCACCCTACACAAACACACACATACACACACACACACACACACACACATACAGTGCAACAACACCCCTCTCCCGCTCCACATCCACTTCCTATCCCCTCGACACACACACACACACACACACACACACATACAGTGCAACAACACCCCTCTCCCGCTCCACATCCACTTCCTATCCCCTCGACACACACACACACACACACACACACACACACACACAGATGCCTCCCTGACCCAGCCCAGCCCCTATGTCCGTCCACCTGGCATCCAGGAGGGAGTACCAGCAGCCCTTCCTGTTAGTGGAGGACTGGCGTGCACCGTGTATACATGTATACAGCGACCTCGCTGTTGGCCCTGTGTGTGTGCAAAGGTATTTACATGAGGGCCCATGCTAACAGGTTTGGAGTTCTCAGACTCAGGTCGACCTAAAAACACGTCTTATACTTAGATTGATGTATTGATAGTCGGACTCCAATGACCTACATATGGTGTGGTACACATGGAAGGTATGCCACCAGACAGAGATGTCTCAAGCCTCTTCCAGTCCATTACGAATTCATTTGGTTCGCGGTCTCATTAAAATGTATGCAGACTGCAAAACTGTGTTGTACTGTAAGGCTGGTGAGCCAATGTACAGTCGATGACAATACAGTTAATAATAGATACACCATAATATTGAGTTACTGAGATGTCCCGTCCAGGTTAGCTCCACATTCAGAACTGTGTGTGTCTGTATGTGTGTGTGTGTGTGTGTGTGTGTGTGTGTGTGTGTGTGTGTGTGTGTGTGTGTGTGTGTGTGTTGTGTGTGTGTGTGTGTGTGTGTGTGTGTGTGTGTATGTGTGTGTGTGTGTGTGTGTGTGTGCATGTTAATGTGTGTGTAGGGGGTGAGTATAGGGGCTCACCGCTTGCCTCTCTCAGAGCCATAGCAACATGACCGACAGCAGCCTCAAATCAATACAAGACAGCCAGCAAAGTGGGAAGCACGCAGAATGTTGGCCTATATCTTTCGGTCCTGTATGTTTCAGGGGCACACAGAGAGCATGTCTTGGTTCTCCCTGCACAGCTCGGCAAACCCCCCAGGGCCTGATCCAGTCACAGGACCGCTTGTAGGCCTATGCATTTCCACTGCTTTTTTGTCTGTTGTCAAAACAGCCGATCATAGCGACTCTGTGCCCTGTGTAGCCACTGGGTCACTTTCGTTCAATTCAACTTTGAAAAATGCCGGTTGAAAAATGACCGCCATGCATTCATGAACGGTGTTACATGGCATACATTTCTGCCAAGTAAATGATTTGTAATATGGTTTAATCTGGTCAAATTTGCTAAATATAAATCAATATTTAGTGTGAAAAATTACATCTGAGATTAAGGGAAAGTCAGTCTCTCATCACTAATTGGAAGCGTCTGCATTGGCTACACTGAGAATGCAGAAGGAACATATATATAGCAATATACCACAGGTAAAATACTATTGTGTTTCCTTCTGTTGAATGTCAGCGCGATGTTAGATGTGAATTCAGCTGCTTACATTATTTAAAAGTCTAACCTCTGACCCACATACAGCCAAGGCCACTTAGGCTCAACATAAACCGCTAGTCTATCATCTAGACGCCGATTGGTCGAAAAACCGCACGCGGGGGCGCGCAAGCATGACGCGCCTGCCTGTGTTTCCAGGAGAGTTTCTCATATGCCAACGCAGACTCCAATGTCTGAAGAGCCTGCGCGACCCCGTCCAAATCTGTGTCGGACACTGTTGTGCCCGCTAGAGGAATGCGCGTGCCCGGTGCCCGGACCTGACGCGTTCAATTGAATTGGTTAAAGCCTTCTTGAGTAAAATAAGAAAAGTGATTATTATTTCTTAATCTGAACGCGTCTTTTTTCTTTCGGTGTTTTTTTTTTAACGACCGGTGATGGCTGCGGTTTGTTTTGCGGGAACCGTTGAACTACGCCGCAAAGTCATTGCCAATGTAGAGCAACCTTTTTTCGATGGCGACGCTAACTAATGCTGGTTCTTCCCGGGGTTCATGTCCAGCGCTCCACTGAAGCCGCGGATATCCGGCGTCTCTTCCACAGACTCGATCTTTTTTCATAGATTAGGACCCGGCCTGGCATTAATAAGATGCTCAGCACCACTGACGTTTTGAAGTCCTTCCATGTTTATATTTTTTTAAACTCAATTAGACGACGTTAAATTCTTCTCAGTCATTTATTGAGTTGTAGGCCTATGTGAATTTTTTTTATTTGCATTGCTGAACGTTGTAGTTTGTTTACGTTCTTGATCTGCGGGATTAGTGTAAGAACATTTCTTTGGGGGCTTTATGTAGCGCAAGGTCGCGGACGCGTCGCTTAAACCATTTTTTTTTCCAAGGATCATTTGTGGGGCTTATATAACCAACAGCCATCACCATGTATGCCGGGCGAAAAAGGAGAAAACCGGTACAAAGAGCGTAAGTACACCTTACAAATTAAATGAAATATTAACTACTACCTTGGTAAAGACCTGTCAACCTGATGATGAAGGGTTAGAATAAAACACTCTCCACACTCCGTTCACCAAATGCCTTGACATCTCTCTTAACATGCAGAACTGTCAATGCAGATAGCCTGTGTCAAATTGAATGGATGGATGGATTATTAGATCAAAACATATTGAAGTAAAAGAAAAATCCTGGATGTGGCCTATATTTGTATTGATTTACTGGAAGCTGGATGTGTAGCACCTATGTCCTCTCTGTGACACACAGTTAATTAGACGCACGTCCACTTGCATTACATAGGTACTCTGAAGCAGGGCTGTATCTGTTTGAGTAAAAAAGTGTTGCATATTTCTGTTCAATCTTGTGGAAAAGCGTTTTCACAGTGTTACACTGTATATTGAGTGCATCGGTCGCCGTTGAAATGGGTCTGCCCAGGGAGGCTTGTCTGATAACCTTCAGGATTATATTTGGTTAAAGCTTGGGTATTTTATATTACTTTCCCATTTATATATAGGACTGCATAATAATATATATCGGCCTACGTGCTGTTATCAGCCGAATATTCAAGTCGATGGGGCCTTTTTAGTTTGGGGCCCCTCCGACGAGGTCCTGGGCCAGGCTACTGAGTGACAGCACACCACACAGTTGTTTTAGAGATCGGCACCAATTAATCATTTACGAAAGTCAAACACTGTTCTCTTCTTATTTTATTTATATTGTGTGTTCGTTTTTTCGTGCAAATGAGCAGCATGTTGATTTGCAACATGGTTTGCGATATTTAAATCAGCATGCAGGTTTCCAGGCCCAATATTCCGAGTATTGGTTTATTTGAGGTTTTGCAGGCTAATGCTTCTGTTTTAATGGTGGTTTATTAAATGTTTGTCATTGAATATATATTGATTAAACCATACATCAATAGCTGGCCCCGAAGCAGCCTATTATTGGTTTAAATAGGCCTGCAATCTCCTCTGAGCAAGAGCCTGTTTTTACTCCCTGTAATAGGCTTCATCGTGCCTTATTTAAATGAAAAATGGGCCGCTCTTGCTCTTAGTTCATATTGTGCTATATCAATTCACCCATGTGTTAAAAAAAACACACCCAATGATCTCCTCTCTCAGCGCGACTTGTTGACACAATGGTCTTTTGCATTACTTTATAGGTTATGTATTTTTTTTACTGCCAGCCTATATACGCCTTATATATTTTTTACCTAAATGCATCTGATGAATGACATTGTTATTTTTCCCTATACTTTGACAAGGCTATCCGTTTTAGTTGGATAGGTCATGGTTTCTTATAGATTTTGATACTTTGAACAAATGCTATTTGACCCCTTTTAAAATGTTTAATCCTTTAAACATTTTATACATGTTCCTTTATAAAAACCTTGGCATACGTATGATGCATGGGTTCTATTTTTATGTATTGTTACCTATTGTTGTTTTGTTTGACACGTTGTAATAGGCTATAGGCCTATCCATTTTCTATATTTTCTTCGTTGAAATATAGACCATGAGGCTTTATTGATTTAGATGTGTGAACTAAATCAAAATTACACATGTCATTTACCTAAAAATGTGATTGGTTTATATGATTTTTATATATGTATATGTATACACCGATATATGCAGAAATATCATAATAACAAAAAACAATCAGTAATTCTACAAAATAAAAGACCTGGGCTGGTGTTGTTTACATATGTAGCCTATGTTAGAGATGGAGCAGACTGCTGTGCAGTGTTTAGGACAACACAGACTGTCAAGACTCTGCTGATCTTATTGTCTCCTTGATCTGGATATTCTACTTGGTTTCAACCACCATATTGGAGGGATGTTGTTATTATTCATTCTGCCTACAGTTTGCGTAAGTTAAATTCAGCCTTTTTGGAATTTGAAACTATTTGAATTTGAAATTCAAAAAGGTTCAATTAAATCGAATAGAAATCTATAAATGTATTTCTATAGACAGGGGGACAGATAGAGACAGATATTGATTGGTGGAGTGATAGATAGATAGACTGAAATAAATACATAAATATTTAAAAAAATAAATTGATAAATAAATAGAGATTAATTTTATTTGTGTATTTCTTGTGTTCATTTATTTTAGGTAGGGGATGTGGCACAATATTGTCTAGGATTTTGCTTAGCATCATAACATAAACTAAATATTTAATGTCACTGCTCTTCATGGCTACATCCTAAGAAAAATATAAATTGGAAGACGTTATTTAGCTTCAATTATCGACCAGTTCAACTAGGAACCCTGTTTTCCAATAACTCATCATCTGGTCAACCCATCATAATTAATCATTGTCTATTTTATGGTGCTTTTATATTCCAGCGTTAAGCAAGCTTCAAATGAGGGATCCAAGTCAAACCCCTCCAAACGGCACAGAGACCGTCTGAACGGGGAGCTGGAGAGGCTGGCCAGCCTGCTGCCGTTCCCTGAGGAGGTGACCACCAGCCTGGACAAACTCTCCATCCTCCGCCTGAGCGTCAGCTACCTCCGGGCCAAGAACTTCTTCTCAGGTACACTTTGCTGGAAAAACCCAGACCCTTACCTTTCCTATGCAATACCGGTTACATAGCATCATCTGTGCCTATACATAAAAACAGATTTAATTACAATGGAATTTGAATACCTATACTTTACCTGCAACAAATATAACTTAAACTTGACCTTGAACTATTAAAAATATAATAATAATCTTATTGGATAAACTTTGCCCTTCAACAACGGTAACAACTTTCTAACATAGCCATTCAAGAACGTGAAACAATTTCTTTTCAACAGTTCAACAGTTTGTGAGCAAATCAATCAATTTGAATGTGGTCTAATGGAGTCTACCTTCAGGCCATTCTTCCAGAGAATTGCAGGTGTTGTGTTTGAATGCTCAGTATGGAAGTCCTGGGCTGCATGCTCTGAGTCGAGACCAACCCCCCCACCCTGGGCTGGGCTGCACTACAGGGAAGGCAGTCAGTGTTGGCTCTGATAGACCTTGGGTTTTAAGATGAGTTAAGATATGAAAAGATAAGTCAATATGTAACTTTATTAATCCTGAATGAAATTATTGTGCCACAGATGCCAAAAAAACATAAGAATGTGAACAGGGTAATATATATAAAGTGTTGAAGGTGTAAATGCTTACACCAGTGCCTCGTAGAATTAAAATAAAGTAAGGTACAATTTGTAAAATAAGTCATAAAAAATGGCCACATTTCTTTCAACCGTTATGAGGGTGTCAAAACACTGGCGCTCCTTGATGGCCCTATATGTGTGATGTGTTTTCAGACGCTTTCACAACGCATCTTATCAGCTCCAGGGCTGAGGGAGAGCAAGAGAGATGGAGTGAGACAGAGGGAGGGAGAAGGAGAAGGTGAAGAAGAGAGAGAGGGAGAGAGAGAGAGAGAAAGATTGGGAGAGAGAGTGCAAGAGAAAGAGCGAGAGAGTAAGAGAGAGTGAGAGAGAGGGGGAGGGAGAGGGAGAGGAGGTAGCCAGGCCAGCTTCAAACTATGTCATTCTTAGGCAAAGGCTCTTAATATTTCATCGCAGCCCTGTGTGTGTGTGTGTGTGTGTGTGTGTGTGTATATGTGAGTGTGTATGTGTCTGTCTGTATGTCTGTCTAGCTGTCTAGCTGTCTGTCTGTCTGTGTCAGTGTGTGTTTGCCACTGCAACATGTCTTTTGTTTGGCAATAAAGGAGAAAGTGTGTTGCCTGTCCATTTAAAGAGGGCAATACTGGGGGACTGCATTGTGAAGACACAAGGGGGACATAATGGTCCTGCAGCGGACCGGCCTCTCCACCGATTGGAGTGCAGACGTTATTTTAGGCCGGGGACCTCACATGAGAATGCTGCATTGCGGCCGTCAGATGCGCTCCCTAGCATGAATAATTAAAAGAAAACCCCAGAGTTTAAAGAATTTATGAAATGGAGGGAGAGCAATGTTTGTTTAAGACGACGAGTGGCTTTCTGAAATGACTGTTTGGGCTGAGACCGACAGGATACAGCTCCTGTGATAGCGGTGTGTTTAAGGGGAGAGGTAGAGAATGCATGTCTTTTTAATGTGTTGTCTTCACGTCGTGAACGTTTTGGTGTGTTTGTGTGTTTAACTGCCAGAGGTAGGTTCCAGAAGGTGTCTGTATGAGAAATAGCAACGTTACTCATCCTCCAAAGATTAAAAAGCAAGTGACCGCATCGTATCAATAAACTCTATGTCCGTTCATTCAGTTTACATCAGTTTTTTTTTTTTTTGTCGGTATTGTGTATGTCAAGAAATTATATGAGAGGCACACTCAAGACTTCCATATTCGCTAGCATATTGAATGATCTAATGGCGCATTGACGTGCCACAATGAATTATTGATCATAGATCTTAGCATTAATAGGTCAAAGTATAGCCTATAGACGGTGGCCCGTAGCCTTTTGCCTAACTGCATTAACCTACTTACTGGACTGTCCCTAAGTAATTAACGAGCTAAGGGGCCTTTGCGTTAAGGAGGACGACCCCTGGGATATTGCCCAGTACATCCCTCAAAGCACAGTGCCTATGGCTGGATTTGCTGCCGCTCATGATTTGTTGTATGTAAACAGTGGTAAAACAGTCCATGTCAACCTAGGATTAGAATCACCCTAGTGGGTGGCCGCATTGAGCGCTCGGTGGCTTTGCTGCGGCGGGGGTGGTGGTGACGTCACTGTCGACGTCACCGGTTGGCTAGAGATCGCACGGCTTGTCCTGATTGGCCAGCGTTGTGTATCAGGTTTTTCTATTGGCAAATCTATTGGTTACAACCCAGTTATGATACAAGTATGCCATTATGGAATGATATTACTATATATTGCGTATTTTGTATGTGTCATTGTACTTCAAGCTTGCGTTTTGGCCATCTAAGTAATTACTCATGTGTGAGTGGAACAAAGCCTTAGCAGAGATACGTTAATCTGTCTGAAAGTATTAAGGCGGCCAGCTGCCATCTTTATCACTGTCCCATTGATCCTGGACGCTTCACTATAATAAAACCACTCAAATCGGAGCTTCGGGGAGGCTTGGACTGCCTTCCTCCAGCGGAGAACTGTGATAGCATCTGTCATAGTCAGCACTCTGCAAACACTTACCCAGTGCCATTCCTTGACCTTTCGTCCATAGTATGAAACTCAATAACAGTTTTCTGTCCATGAAAGAGAATCAAATAAATTCTTATAGAGTTTCTAAGCCATGCCATTGTAAGCAGAACAACAACCAATCAAAACAAATACCATCAAATGCAGCCATTACGCAGCCTCAAACCTGTTTTCAATGATCCAATATGGACGAAGTCTCTGTTTCCCCCCCACGTCAACATAAGTATGTCTTCAATCTGTATTTTTATTGTTGTTTTTGTTGCTCGGGACACTAAAGTCCCAAGAGCTTGGATGGCAGCTCTGTTTTGTATCCGTTTGCCACATTAATTTGTCACTGGCTTCATGTTCACTCTGTCCTTTACCCGGTTGTTGCCCAAAAGTGTTACTCCGCTTATAAGGCAGGGGTGAGGTCTTTTGTAAAGGCTTGTGAGCAAAGCAAATACACACACAATGGCGGTTCCCCCCCCTCCCCCCCCCTCCCCCCACCCCCCCAAGTGGCTTGTTGTCCTGGGATAATCCACTGCGGAGAATGAAGGATACGGTCTGTTAGCGTATTGTAGTCGTTTCCCACTCTCTGTGATGCCCTTTGTAACACGTGGGGCTAAATGGGAGCCCCCTGATGTTCCTTTAAGTGCAAAGTGCTGCAAGTCCAAGGTTTTTTCGCCCTCGTTCAGCACAGGCAAGGTCAACGTCAAATAAACAAACCGGAAATGTATCATTAAGAAACAATTGTAAACAACGGAGTGGATGGACTTCCAGTAAGCCATAAATCAACTTCTACATATCCCCCTCCCACAGATCTACTTTTCTTGTACTCCAACTAACCTCAAACACAATATTTACCGTGCTAACTCTCAAATGGTCTAAATATGCGAACCCTGTATTTCCAGATTTGTAAACACCAGTAAATGAAACGTCAGAATTGAGGTTGACTGATTGTGTGTTGATTGAGTCTGAGGAGGGTTTTCCAGCGGCGGGCTCCATCCTACCCCCATGCCCCTCTCTGCAAAGAGACACGATCCCGGGCGACATAACTAAGCCATTAAGAATGCTCCGGGCACTGTTGGAAGGGTAACCATTACCCCAGAAACAAGCGTCTTTATTGTCCTCATTTTTCTATGTGCCATTTTCCATGAACTCCCCTGGGTTACAGCGAGCAGCACCCCAAGGTGGGGTCAGACAGAAGTTAAAGAAATCCAATCATTAAAGCAAAGGGATTCAATGAACAGATGCAGGGGTCTACCAACCGGATATGTGGGGGAAGTCAGGTGGGGTCAAGATGGCCGTACATGTTTGCGGACCAACTATGAACAGCAGTGGATTTGAATGGCTGTGATACCTATTCTGGCCACTGTGGCCATACATTTAAGTTTAAATGGATCATTATGTTATTATTTTTTGTTGGGTATCCCTTATGATGCTACATGGGCTACTAGGGCACCACTGTTCATAATGTTTTTCGGGCTGTGAAATTTAAGTAGAAATTGGAGCTATTTGTACTGAGTATTTCTATTTACTGCTAACTTTTACTTATACTCCTAATACATTATATTATTATAACAGTAAGGCTTTATTGGTCCCCAAAATTATATTTAAATACAAAATAAATATGAGGCAATACTATAATACATACTATTCTGAAATGGGCCATTCTGTGTAATAAATAACTATACTTTTGTTACTTATATATTTCAATGCTCATACGTTTGTACTTAAACTTTTGTTACATTTTCAATGCATGACTTTTACATTACTTCTTTTAAGATTGGCGTACTTCATCCACTACTGCTTATACCTTGGTTTATCTCTTAACCACAAGACGCCTTTCTCCTCAGCTTTGATATTTCTCTTCTGATGGTGTCGCTATAGTGGAACAATGATGAGAACCCATTTTCTTGGTTGAACTGTGTTCCTTGTTAGCCTGGAGCATTCAACAGTGATAGAGGTGGTTCACGGATCACAGTTCAAACCTGTAGAGGAAACTGAGCAGGATCAGATACAACCGCTGGTAAATAATCCAGCGATCATCTCATCGTGTAATTGTTCATGTTGCATCGTCGTTGATGCCTTTTGCAATACCATGTACGGTAAATACCGACACAGATTAGGAGGAATAATCTCTCTATGGATTTAAAAAGGGATTCATCTGTCTGAGCGTTTCCTGTTAAATATGTCGGCCAGCGACTAGCAAGGGATGTTGGCACTGAGACGGAGTTGGAAAGAGTGGGAAAGGTGACCAGGAGATTTTGAAGGTCATCGTTACACTCAGCATTTGCTGTTTTCTGTTGTTCACTCGCATGACTCCGGACAATGATTTATAAATGACTGACCAAAATGATCACCATGATAATCATTTCCTATGTGGGGACATTTGAAAACCTGGTCACACATAAATGTTGAAGTTATGACATCCTTATTCAACATCACTTCTAAGTGGCTTTGAATAAATTAATGTCTGCTCAATGAATACATGTTCATATGATATAATGGAGGAGCAGCACTTGAACCAACATTCAATGTTGTGTTTTTATTGTATGGTCATGAAGCTCCACTGGATGCTACATTGATTAGGTAAGGCTAGTGAAGTGTAGTTTCCCTAAGGTGAACCATTATTATATTACCATTGTAAAAGTAGATGGAGGGCAAACATGGCCTTGCACACACGTTATGCCACTCTCTTCAGATCAAGCTAGGCATATAAAAATTGGATTATGTAAAGTGCTATAACCCTAATAGCATGTGAGGTATGCTGTTGTTATGCTCTCTAAACTTGACAATGACACTTCAGGACAGCCCTTCTCAAGGTTTGTTTAAGCCTATAAAAGTGACAAATGTGAATACTATTTACTAATTATTGAAACTGAATCAGATCCTTCTGTTTAATGACTAATTCCTTCTCGAAGGACAGGGATAGCAGCCAGCAGCTGGAAAACCCTCGCCTGCCGTAGCGATAGCATAGTAGATAGTGGGCTTCACGCCGGGACTCTGGAGAGACGTCATTGGCTGGCTCTGCTTCTCTTTATCTCTCTCTCTCTCTGGTTGTGCTATGTTGTGTTTACCGGGATGCTGATGATTTTGTTACATAAGCTGCCTGGCTGGTCGTGGATAGTCTTGTGACATGTCATGGTTCTGTTCTGGTCGGGGGGGGGGCAACCCTTCCCCCTCCCCTTGCCTCGCCTCCTCTCCCTGTATTGTTGCTGGTTAGCACGCAGATGAGTGGGTGGAGCTTATGTGCGCTAAGTGATCGGTAGTGGGTCATCCCTTCACGAATCCCTCCCCCCCTTCCCCTCTCTTCTCTCTCTCTCACCGCCCTCCCACCCCTATTGAGCACGGGTTCCTAAGCTGGAACACTCACAGGGTGCTGTGTGGAATGCGGGCTACTGGTTGAGCGGGGAAGGTGTAATCGGGTATGACCCCTCCCTGCTCCTGCCCAAATCACTTCTCTCCGTCACCCCCCCCCCCCCCCCCACCTCCATGAGTAGCAGCTCGTCAGCAAATGTGCCAACATGTGATTCAGAAAAAAGCTTGGGAGACTGCAGAGCCGCATAGGATGCTTGCTACTGCACTGCATTACTGGCCTGGTGTGTGTGTGTGTGTGTGTGTGTGTGTGTGTGTGTGTGTGTGTGTGTGTGTGTATGTGTGTGTGCATGTGCGTGTGTGTGTGTGTGTGTGTGTGTGTGTCTGTGTGTATGGTCTTGTTCGGGTCATGTGTGTGTGTGTGTGTGTGTGTGTGTGTGTGTGTGTGTGTGTGTGTGTGTGTGTGCGTTCTTGTTCGGGTTGTGTGTGTGTGTGTGTGTGTGTGTGTGTGTGTATATGTGTGTCAGAGTGGGGGTGTGCAGTGCTGTAGCAGTGTGCGTGCAGCCATGTGTATGTCAGCGGATGCGGGGTCTGTGTGTGCATCGCGTGTTCATTTACTGCAGTGTGTGTCGGCAGGCAGGCAGGTTGAGGCGTTCTATATTTACCCCGTGAGTCAGAGAGAAGGCCGTTCCCTCACACACGGATGGAATAATTCACAAACAGATACGATCACACACGCACAGACGCGCACACCACCGCAGCTAATGCATAGGGACGAGCGCCTTCTCCCGCACCTGCTGTAGTCTCCTGTATAGTCTCTCGCTCTCGCTCTCGCTCTCTCTCTCTCTCTCTCTCTCTCTCGCTCTCTCTCTATGTCTCTCTATCTCTCTCGGTCTATTTATCTCCCTCTCTCCATCTTTCTCTCTCTCTCTCTCTCTCTCTCTCTCTCTCTCTCTCTCTCTCTCTCTCTCTCTCTCTCTCTCTATCTCTCTATCTCTCTCGCTCTATTTATCTCCCTCTGGTGTATAGACAATGGTTTCAGCTTCCTGCAGGGGGGGAATGAGTCGTGGCATGGATCCAAAGTAAACCTTAGCGGCGTCGCCCCTATCATCCTCTGCTATGCTAGCAACAGGTCATCTGGGTGTGGCCAACAGAACAAGAGTATCCGGGGGAGGGGGGGGGGGGGGACTTTCAAAACTGGGAAGAGAGGGGGGAGAGTGGTCAGGGTGGGGGGAAAAGGGTTGTGTGTGGGGGGTTGCACTTTCACAATAGGCCCCCACATCCCCCAGTGGACTTAATATGTTTTGTTAGTGCCGTCCAAATATAGCACGGCTTCACGGTGGAGATTTGTGCGGTTGTTATTCCGCATGACGTGACAACAGAGATGTGCAATATGTGGGGTAAACAAAGCAGATGGCTGCAGCTCGCTCTGCTCTGCGGGAGGCCCCACATCACAAGCAATTACTGCCTCGGAAAGGAGGCGGGGCCTGGTTTTAAGGTATTATTTATACCTGGCCATACATTTTTTTAAATAATCATCATTTTTTAATTCAAATCAAATCTTCTTAAAGCTCTGGCAGATAAATTCTTCATGCATATTTTGGCTTTAATTTCTTATTATTATTTGAAGTACTAGTGATAGCATTAGTTACAATATATTTTGTTAGAATTGTTACAACATTATAATTGAACATTAATACTAATATTAATAATACTAATCATAATAATGCTAATAATAATGCATAATAATGCTAATTTATTTTGATATACTGCTATAGTAATGTAGTAGTAGTAATAATATATAATTTCTAACAACACAAATGTATATAATAATAATGAAAAATGTAAATTATTAATAATTATATAGATATAGATACATATATATGTTTACATATTAGAAAGTTAAGAAAATTTAAAAGTGAAGTTTCTCTAAAACAAATGCTGTAATAGGTCCGTGACCAGGTCATGTAACATTTGGCCTCATTCTCTCTGTATTTCTCTAGCCTCTTTTCAAAAGCAGGGTCACACTAAATAGCATGGTGGGGAACATTTAGAAATACTCAAATATTTGTTAAAAATAACCAGTGTCCAAAATGGTTTTGTTGGTGAATGTGTGTGTGTGTGTGTGTGTACGTGTGAGTGTGGGAGTAGGTCACACGTGTGTGGGAGTAGAATCCACCTAGTAGCTACTTCTGTATTCTTAGTAAATCAAAAAAAATGAACAACTAATTGGACAGACCTGCCCTGTCCCATGATGACCCACGCCATGGTGGAAAAAAATAAAATTCCCAGTAAGTCCCAAGTCTACGGCGACGGAGACAGATAAGTTGTTAGGGAAATAAAAGTCCCACAAGCAGGTTGGGGTGAACAGCCCTTTCGCGAATGTCTAACCTTCTGGGTCAATGCTTGTTTGTCAGATTGACTCAGTCCAATTAGTGAGAGCCTAGTAGAGGCTGTGGACGGAATTCTTTCAGCACCGCAACGGTTATCAGAGAACAGCCCACATTCTGCTGCAGAAACATAAAGCTCTTTTAAAAGCTCTGCATCCCTGATTGAGGTAATCGCATTTCTGAAGCACATTCACATGAGTTTCTGATACATAATCTATGCTTCATATTTCTGCGATGAAAGATTGCAAAATTACACATTTTAGAGCAGAAGACAGCCTGCTGCGATGTTCTATAGGTACAACCTGTTTGTTGCCTCCAGTTTGCAGTCACACGGTTAAAGCATTAACACAGGAAAGCAAGGTTACAATGAAACAAAAAAACTATAAATGCATTGTGTACAATCAGCAAATATTACTCATTATTTCCTTCATGAGAAATGCCGGTTTCTCAGAAGATTTGACAAGATGTTCAGCATTTCTAAGCATTACTAATAGGCACAGTACAGAGCTGCTTTCCTAATTCAAATCATTACAGTTTTTACACCTGTCCTATCATTTATACATATCGTTTTGTTCTACCCGTGTACAAAACTTGAAAACCTACACACTACCGATTCTTCCCAAGCCCTGCAGTGTGGCGAGTGTGGAAAATATACAATCTTTTAAATGATCCGCGTGAGTGTTTGGTATGATAGGAGCACTGTGAAGCATGCCCCACCCACCTACTACAACCACTCATGGAGCGGGGACGTTTGGATTCCATGTGTGTTCGTCACAGGCTTAGTTTGTTGGCTTCTCTTGATTGCCGAGACAAGCATATTTGGGGAAAGCCAAGCTGTTAGATTGAGCACGCCTGAGAGAGCCTTGAGGGAGTCGTCGGGGTTCTGTTATGCCACATGTACTCCGTGGCGGTGGAGATGTAAATTTTTCATTATGTTCACTGCTGCCTACTGAAGCCTGACATAAAGATCTGCTATTTACCCCCACCCTCTGGCCATGCACCGGGTTATGTTTTCCTTTTTTCATCGGTGTTGGCCCACTTTTATTTATGGATAGCTTGTGCTTCTGTAGCCTCACTACTTAGCTGCCACACATCAGTCTTTTTTTTTGTTGGTGTAATTCCCAAAACACAGAGGAGAGGAGAGGCCGAGTGGCAGAGCGATGCAGGGCGAAGGGTAGGGCGGATGTGTAGACAACTCCCCTCGCACAGCCTCTCTCCTCCAGTCAGGAGCGCTTCACAGCAAAACCATCGTCGCAGATCACCGCTATGGCTCACTGATTGTTTATTTATCATGAAAAAGTGTGCACCTCTCGCTGTGCACCTCTCTCTGTATCGCTTCATTTGTGTTTCTTTGGGGTTGGGAAAACATAGTCAGGCACCCAATGTCTTTTTAGCATCCTTTTTACCAAATGTTATTTATCGTGGCTGCAGGATTGTGTGTTTGTGTAAGGATTGCAGCGCAGCACTTAACAATGAAACACATCCACAATGGCGTCGATAACAACACAGCTTAGCCAAGCAGCTGGCAAGGGAGCAACCAGCTCTCAGGACCACTGTGGCGAGTCGCCCTCATGACATCACATCGCCATAATGCAGTCACGCTATGTATGTCAACCGACCATGAAGGGGGACTGGCTGACTATGCTCTGCATATTAAAGATATGAAAACCTGGGCAATAATATAGCTGCTTTAGGTTTGATTATTCATAAATAAATAAATATAGAAAACCAGCCAGCCAGGCAAAAATACTGTGGGCTGAGATGTTGCAAAGTGTCCAACTCAACACGGCTGATGCACTGGGATCTATGTGAAATGTATCTGGAGATCAATCCCATTTAACAAGCCATATAAACATATAGTAATGAGAAAATAAAATGTAAATAATAAGAAAGACCATTGTCGTTGACTGTTGTCAATCGGCAGGGCGTTTCGAAGCTATGGCGAGGTAGAGGAGGAGAGGCCGACAGCATCAAGGTGTCCCCATGAGAACAAGGTCAGGGGTGTTCCCGACCAAAAGCCTTGTCCCGTGTGAAGCGGGCCAAGCCAGGTCAAGCTCCCGCACAAAGCCCACATCTTCTCCAGCGCAGGAGTCCAATGTCACTCATGACACTCTTACCCAACCCTCCCCCCCTGCCTCTCTCCCCCTTCCCCGGCTTATTAACCTCCCTCACGGACAACAAACGCCTCCACAAAGAACTTGGTCATCCAATCATGTCAAGACATCACCTCTGGGGTCAGGGGTCACCGCGGTTCAGGGCCCCCGCGGTCCTCGCCCAGGTCAGAGATTAACGCGGCCCACCGATGGTCCCTTTCTCATGACATCATGCGAAACCCCACTCATTACCCTTCCCATTGTCACCCGGTCGCTTCTAACGCCAGCGACGCGACGTAGCCGAACGTAGCGGGTTGAGCGACCTACAGCTCCCTTAAAGTTAACAATCTGGTCTCAGAGGAGACATAATGACATTAAGTCAGTACGCGCAGGAACCCAGGCAAGCGTTCAGTCCACCGCGGCTGTCTGAGGGTGGAGTCCTTCAGATTGATTACGCACGGGTGACTCGGGCCTGTTGCAGTCTTAGAGTCCCAGGGTTTTGCACTGTAGTAGGGCCGGTGTTGCCATGGGAAGGTTGTGCGCGGACAGTAGGAGGCTCACGTCAGCTGTGTACCCATCTAGTGGTCGGGGCAATACGCCACACACGGTTTGGTTGGCTCATTTGTATTAAGCACGATCGCAACGGAGCCTCCTGAACAATTCCGTCGATGAGATTCGTAGGAAATGGAGAATCTCATCCTGGGTACGGATGACAGCCGCCGGAGCCGCTGACCAATGAGCATGTCAGAAACAAGGAAAGTGGGCGGGGGTGAGCAGTGCCGCGGAAGGGTTAGCCGGATGGGTTAGCCGCTCTCTGCTAACCGTTAGCGGAGAGAGGGTTGAGAGGGGGGATTATGGAGGGGGGAGGGAGATTGTGGAAGAACTACGGGGAGGGGGGGGGGGTTGAGCTGATAAGGGGGAGGGGGTAAGGGGGCGGTTGGGTTGGAGGGCGAGCAAGCGGCATAAGTGCAAATATAGTGACGCCTGAGGGAGTTGTCTCTTCATCTCACTGTAAAGTGGTGGAAGTGTTTCTTTTGAATAAATAGAGAGAGAGAGAGAGAGAGAGAGAGAGAGAGAGAGAGACAGAGAGCCTTGAATGCTGCACTGTTCCCCAATGTCTCTCAACCACGCCGGCGCAAAATACTGAACAAACAATTACAATAGAATAGAATAGAAAGGGGAAAAGGGGTTAGAGGTGAAATCTGTCAAATAAAAGAAATCTGTCATAAAAAAAAACGATGACAACACATAATGAAATACATGAAATGAATTGAAAGTGTGGAATATGTTAAAGATGTGAAAATATGGAATTTATTTCAGCATGATTGGATCTAAATTCTTTGAATGCATGCATGCTACTTTGCTACATTGTAATTGTAATTTTTGAAGAAAAGTTTTAGCACGGGAACGAAAAAGTATAACCTTTGGGTGACCCAGTTCTAAGCAAATTGTCCACACTAATCTCATGGAAGACTCACAACAAAGTCTCTCGCTTTGGTTTGTTTGTTTGTTTATTTGTGTGTTTAGTCGGTGTGTGGGTGTGTGTTTGGGTGTGGGTGTGTGTGTGTGTGTGTGTGGGTGTATTTTTTGGCTGTCAATCTGTGTCAATCTGAGAGCACGCCAGCGCTGTGTGCTTCTAGTGTCTGGGTGAGCAGCAGGTTGGACGCCAGCTGAAAGCTCTGGATCTGGGAGGTAATCGAATATAAAAAGGGGGAGAGGACGTTGGATGCATGATTCATGAGTTTGGGGGCAGCGTGTTTGGTGTTCCAAACATAAAGGATTATGACTTTCACAGCAGTGCTTTGCAAACATTATTACAGGACTAAATCTGCCCCCTCCCCCCCTTGTCTCCCTCCCTCCCCCACCCCTTCTCGTCCAACTCCTTCCCCTCTCTCTCTCTCTCTCTCTCTCTCTCTCTCTCTCTCTCTCTCTCTCTCTCCATGCTCACTCTATCTGTTCTGCCATTTTCTCTTTACCCCTACCTCATCCAATCCGTCCCTTTCATTCTCTCTCTCTCCCCCTCTCGCACCCTCTCTCTCCCACTTCCTCCCTCTCCCCTCTCTCTCTCTCTCTCTCTCTCTCTCTCTTTCCCCCACCCACCTTCTCCTCTCTCTCCCTTTCTCGCTCCCCCCTCTCTCCTCTACCCCTTCCTCCCCTCTATCGCTCCCTTTCTCCCTCCCTCCTCCCCTCTCCCTCCTCCCCTCTTCCCCTCTCCCTCCGCTCTCTCTCCTGTCTCCATGCACCCCTCTCTCCTCTCGCCTTCACCCCCTCTCTCTCCACTCTCTGTCCCTCTCTCTCTCTCCTCTCCCTCACCAACCCCCTCTCTCCCTCTCTCTCTCTCTCTCTGCAGTGGCCCTGAAGAGCAGCAAATGCAACAGTGTGGTCTCCAGCGGCCCCAGCAGCGACAGTAACGTGGCGGTAGGGCTGTCGGACGCATGGCTGCCAGAGGGAGAGCTGTTGCTGCAGGTCAGTATCAGAGTACACACACACACACACACCGCAAGTCTGGTTCCCACTCAATCTGCATCCTCATTTATTTAAAGGGGCTCTAGGAAATAATAAAGCTATAATTGGAGTCTAATTAGTAAGAAATGCTGTAGCCCTCAGCAATTAGTGAGTGAACTTCTCTGTGTGAATATCTTTTCTGGTTGTACTGCACCTGCCTCTGTCCAGCCCCTTTACCCCTGGACCGAAAACCGAGCACACCTGCTAACATCTGGTTTTTGTCTTTAGTTGGAAAGGGTTACATCGAGCATACATTCCGGGAAAAAATCCATCTCCAGTAGTTATTGGTATTTATCGTTTCCAGCTACAGTATGCCATGATGGAAACTTGGGTTAACGCTCCAGATATTGGCGTGTAAATAGGGAACAACTTAAAAGCATGGCCTCTCTTCCCTTATTGGTTCAGGTAAACCATGTAGTCTATCAATCAAAGGTGCGTGAATGCAACACACACAATGGACCATTTATGCAGTTGTTTCTTTTCAAAATGCTACTCTCATCTGCTCTCTCTCTTAACAACTCACAAATTGTATCTACAGCAGCTTTAATTAAACAGTTTCCTTTGAGCAATCTCAACGTGTCATACAGGACTAAAACAGAACATGCAAGTAGAACTACAAAAAACACTAACAAACAACCAACTTCAACTAATCAAATCTTTGCACAACATTCAGGTCACAATTTACTTCAAAACAATTCCAAACAATTTACAATTTTATTATTTTTGTTATTTTGTATTTTTAATGTTGTTTTGGTAAAATGTCAAAGGCTGTGAGGGAACCCATTTCAACTTGATGCTTGCTGTTTGTTTGGCTTTTCGGAGTGCTTCGAAACCCACTGACGCCACTATCCGACCTCTCACCAGCTGAAGGGTCTGCTCTGCTGCAGTGGCTCCCTGTGAATGGTCGAAGAGCGTTGAGAGAGGAGCGTTTAGACAAACGGCTCAGACAGACTGCTGGATAAACACGCCATTATCAATGTTCCTAGTGCAGTTCTCAAAGCCCAAAGACCGGTCCACCACTGTGAGAAAAAGATGCTCCCACTAAACCAAAAAGGTCTCCCAAGAACATTTTAATGCATAAAGAAAAGTTCCACAAAATCATCCAACAACACATTTAAAGACTTAACAGAATGACCACCAACCCCGAAGACAGTTGCACAACTTGAACTGTTGCATGAAGCAACCTGTGCATAGCATTACACCCCGTTGTTGCCTCAACAAAAATGAAACAAACACCAGACCGACCCGGTAAAAATAAATCCAGATTCATGCATTCTTGAGCCCAACAGTAATACTGCAGCATGGGATTGGGTGAGTGTGTGGGTTTTTTTTGGGGGGGGGGGGGGAGTTAGCTGTGGCTGCCAAACCATTTGGGAATCTACAGAAATCATTGATTTTCCAGTCCAGTTCCTCCCTATGTGCATCACGCTGGCATTCCAGCAGGGCCTGGAAAACGGCTGCTCCCTGCTCCGCTCCCCTGACCCCATGAGAGAGATTGGGGTTATTGTGATCAACCTCGTCCACGCATCTCCTAGCCGCGCCGCTAACGAGCTGTGAAAGCTCATTGTTGGGAGTTCCAGTCTCGCTGGCCCGGGCTCCCGACGTCCCCTACACAGGAGGAGGAGCAGAGCAGGCTCTGCCCCGTACTGCCCGGGAGGCGAGGCGAGCACTTGCGGGATCGTCTGTCTGAACCCTCGGAGACTCAGTGTTTGTTTTAGTCGCCCGCGGCCGCCGCTTCGCTTCCAACACTCGGTGCATTATGGAAGAGCTGCGGACACGTCTATTATTCACGAGCCCAAGCAGAGGAGACGGACAGGCAGTCCTGTGTTTGGAAAGTGGGCTCAGGCTTTCACCTGAGCACTGCATTTTGGTGGATTTCTTTGTAATAATTCAAATCATAATAATACGTTTGGCATATTAAGTGGTTAAAATGAAGCAGAAATAGAGATAAAAGGTGAACCAAGTGAAAAAGGAGGGATTATGAGCAATAAAACAGGAGTGGAAGATAGGGAGAATAAATATTGAAGAACATGAAAACACATAAGTGATATCAAATACATATTTCGGAGATTTACTTGAAAGACTGATGTGCTGGTCAGGGAGGTCAGGGATTTATTTTTTCCAAAACAAACATCAATTCTGAAAATCATTTGTGTTCACTGGTTTCTGCCCATGCTCAGATTAAATTGTTAGCAGCTGTGAGGTCAGTGAGTCCACATGACTAGACGATCGAGCTAACAAGATGGCGTCCTCATTCATGTTATAGCATGGCACAGGACTCAATGGCAGGACCGAAAGGAGAATCTGATTATCCCCATTTCCACTCCTTCATCTGTTTAGGAAAAGGGTTTTCTGCTACTCCATTTGCTCCTGGCATAAACTCAACTCATGTGTTTCTATTGAATGACTTGTGGATGATTGTGGTCAAAATGACGAAAAAAAACCTTAACCGTGTAGCCAAGCCTGTTTGAGAGTGACGGTCTGTGTAAAACACTCAGGCTTGACATTTCCCTGTGTTTATGTTTACAGACTGGAAGTGCTGTAGATAATGGCTGGGAATCACTGGTTATTAGCACGTAAATAAAACAGCATATCCAGCGTTACTCATCTTTCACCCCGTAGGCTGATTAATCAAAGAGAAGACTGAGTTTGCATGACTTTGTTTATATTTGTGTTTTTGCCCAAACTGTGGGTTTGTGTAGTTGCTCAGTGTGCGGCCATGTGTGTGCACATGCACGTGAGATGTGTGTGTGTGTGTGTGTGTGTGCGTGTGTGTGTGTGTGTGTGTGTGTGCGTGTGTGTGTGTGTGTGTGTGTGTGTGTGTGTGTGTGTGTGTGTGTGTGTGTGTGTGCAGTGTGTGTGTGTGTGTGTGTGTGCGTGTGTGTGCGTGTGTGTGTGTGTGTGTGTGTGCGTGTGTGTGTGTGTGTGTGCATGTGTGTTTGTCTATAGCCATGCTTATTCCTGTGTGTGATTGTGTGCATGTATGTGGGTGTGTGCATGTGTCTGCATGTGTGTGCGTCTACGTTTGATTGTGTGCGTGTGTGCGCGTGTGCGTGTGTGTGTGTGTGTGTGTCCGTCCCTGTGTGTGTTTCATTTCCCTGTGCGTATCCACATCAGCGTTGGATGCTGATGCATGTGTGGCAGATACTGTTTATACTTCTCCGTTTGGTGTCTGTTTTGTGTGTTTGTTTATAAAATGTTCCCATATGGGCGGTAGGCAGGGAGGGAGGGAGGGGGGGGGGGGGGGGGAGGGGGGGGAGGGAGGGAGTTGGAGCTGCGTGGGGCAGGCTCTGGAGTGTTTGGTGAAGTGGAAACATGGGACCAGCTGTTCCTGTTTGAACTGACACAACAAGCGACTCTGTCTTTTCTACCCTCCTCATTGTTACATGATTACCCATCTAGGTTTTGTGTTCCGACTCGTGCGCAGTCTGCGCACGGTACTCATCTGCTCACACACATGCTCGGTGGCGGCCATGAGCGACAGAGTTACAAAGGACATGAGAGACAGTACACACCAGGGACATAAGAAGCTCTTTTAGAATGGAGATAATATTTATACAGTATGTATATATATATATATATATTACAAATAAGCATCCCAACTGAGGTACAACCCGTCTACAAATGCATCGATGTATTGAGGTGAATTGATGTAAAGATGGCAATTCAAGCAGCATCTGCTGCATCTGAACGGTCTTCTTTGGGACGCTATGCGGTGCTGCTCCTGGATCACTAGCTCCATTCCCTCAAGGCATGATAACGCAGAGCTTGGCTGTGTCGCTACATTTACCTATAATGCCACTTAAACTGAAGACTGAACTCCCTTCTAAATTTTTATTGGAGGAAAATTTCACCTGATGACAATCTGACATTTTCTAAAAACAACGCCTGTATTGTTGTGATTGTCCTCTCTCCGCTCCAGGCTCTCAACGGCTTTGTCCTGGTCCTCAGTGCCGACGGGACCATCTTCTATTCCTCCCACACCATCCAGGACTATCTGGGCTTCCACCAGGTATCCTTCACTGAACCACACAAACATTTGCATTGGAATGTGGTCGGTATAGTTTGCTTAGTTTACTTAGTTTGTGCTTGACGTGCAAACTCATAATGAAAAGAATAAGCAAAAGAAATGCCTATAGCAACCTAACACTAACATTGCCAGCATTACGTTGAGGACATCTCTAGCTTGCCAGGGGAATCCACGACATGGACGACATTGTATGCCCAATAGATTTGATTCCCGGGGGCAATTCTGACCTTCATCAAGTCAAGTCAATTGTGTTTGTATAGCCCTTAATCAAATTTATAGTCTCGAAGGTTGTCTCTTAAAGGCCATATTTCTATGACATCCCCTAACCCGAGCCCCCCTCTGGCACGAGAATAACCCCTTAATTATCAAGGAGGAAAACTTGAGATGAACGCAGAGTGGGCCATCCCTCTTTCCAGGGGTGATAAGGAGCACAATAGGTGTCATAATTGAGTTAGTACTCAAGCCAACAAGCACATAATATAAGAAGCAAACACATTGTGCAATAAAGACAAACACAAGGAAAATAGTCGACACACACTCGTTGCTCTTTGGTTTGAGGCCAGCATGAAGTTAACAATGTAGAGGACATCGTCAACACAAGGATTCTCTGGTAGAAGGAATCTGACTAGTTGACTATTATCATTCTGGAAGATATATATAATATGCCATTGCAGTGTGCTATTGCAGTCACTGGAGTTGGTATCGTCCCTAGAAGTGGTCAAAATAATCACATGTATTCACACCTAAATACTCAATAAAAAACGTAAAAAAAAAGTGAATAATCAACGTAAAAAAAAAGAATAACAAAACAATTAGTATAAAGGTTCTCCCTTCCAGAGGAACTTTTCAAAGTATTTTATGCCTCGCCCGTATTGATCTCTTTCCCTGGCATAGACACGCACACACACACACACCCACAGACACACATTCCTCTCGGCTGTCCACCACACACACACACACACACACACACACAGCAGTAGTAGCCGTCGGTCTGAGAGTAGCGGGCCGGGAGTGGAGGGGCTTTGCGTGCAGAGTCTGCTGTGAACAGTGAGGGGTCCGGGGGTTGAGCAAGGGGTCCCCTCGCTGCGTGGTGTGGTGGCTAGGGCTGCCTGTCCGTGGTGGTGCCGACCTGGGGCCTATTTATAGCGTGCCCTTTACGCCTGCAAACCTCCAGCCAGGGCGGTAGCCACCAGGGGTATATGCCCAGCGGCCGCCATCTTGTGTGGCAGGACGGCTAGACAGTGTCCAAGTTCAAATCGTTTTGGGGTAGAGAGACAATGAAAAGGGCTGAGAAGGGTTTATCATGTGTTGCAGTTTAATTTTTCTCTTGTCTTTGTATTCTGCGTCTCTTTTCTTCTGCTTCTCTACACTTCTAATTCACACTTCTAATTCTTCACTTCTAATATGCAAGACAAATAGAGGAATCGAAAATTGATCACCTCTCACCTTCACCTCTCTACCTCTCTCTCTCTCTGCCCGTCAGACGGATGTGATGCACCAGAGTGTGTTTGAGCTGGTCCACACCGAGGACCAACAGGAGCTCAGGAAGAACCTGCACTGGGCGCTGAACCCGCCAGCCGCCACCGTAGTGGCCATGAATCAGAACTCCCCCACAGGTGACCGCCAACTATCTTCTACACACTGGACCCCCAGAAACCAAGCTTGGTTTATAACCGGCATAACAGTAATAATAATGCTTCTACAGATATATGTAGCAAACTGTTTGTTTCATGATAGGTGTAATGTGCAATGTTTGTGATTTCAGGTAAGCTCCTTTCAAAGTCCCCTGCCCACCCTCAAAAAGAGGATGACTAAAGGATAACATGAGATTTCTCTATGGTGCTGCAAAGTCACTGAATGAACCGAGATCCCTGTACCCTTAAGTCAGCGTCTGCATGACAGAATATATTTAAGAGAGCATTTAAGATTGCACAATGTACCTCCAGGGAGCCTGTTAGGGAGCCACTGACTTTACATGTCGGGTTGAAGATTAATAGTGACTTCTTCATTATAGTGCCTATTCTCGTACATTTAACTGGTGGGAATGTTTTTCCATTAGTTTCTCTGGGATAATAGCAAGCTTTGCCAAAATAGTTGAGTCACGTTCAGTTCAGCAACAATGACAATGACTGTGCCCAAAAGTGAAGCCCTGTGCCTTACAATTCTCTCACTTTTGGTAGAACGAGGAAACAGATCACAAAAATTATACAAATCTTGCTGTTAGTAAGTGGTATATAGATGCAGACATAATTATTGTGCTACCATGAAATGTATTATATCCATTTGGTTCAAACCATGATTTCTGTCCTATGAAAACTTATGCTTGTCTGTAGGACTGTTCAGTTCTCTGCTATACAGTAGATAGATAGATAGATAGATAGTAACTTTATTGATCCCTAGGGGAAATTCAGGGTCCAAGTAGTTCAAAGACACAGATATCACACATAACATAATAACAGGAGGATTATCAAAAAAAGCAGGATTATCAAAAAAAAGAGATCCACATGGACGATAAAGTGAATAAGGATAAAGACACTAAATAACAAATAACAACAAGGTCCACATTAGTATGCTGAGGCTGTTGAGAATGAGTGACAGGGCAGGGACTGACCCTGTGATTCAGTTGAGTTCAAGTATGTTGGTAAGGTGCTCTATGAAAGTGATTATAGTGCAACAAGGTAAGGCAAGACAGTTCAAGTATAGTCAAGAGTATATATAGTCAATATAGTATATATAGTCAATATATATAGTATATATAGTCAAGAGTATATATACGGAGCACTGTTTGTGCTATATTAACTCATCCAGACTTGTAGCCACCTCTGAGTGCATAGTAAGTAGACACTCTCCTGTCCTTTAGGATAGAAGATAATTGGCTGGGCCGAGGTCAAATGATCCCTTAAGCTCCACTGAGGATTACAAGGTGTAGCGATCCAAGATCTTTGCCGTAAGATACTTTGGGCCTGTGTGCTGTGTCCGGGGCCTGTGCATCTGTGTTAAGACCCATGCCTCAGAAATGACCTACATAGCTCCACACTCCTCCACTAGAGGCGCTGTTGTCATCCTAATCTGGGAGGAACCCAGCAGTGCGATTAGGAACCCATCCTAATCGTCACATGGGCGATGCATAAATAAAATAAAGTCAATTCTGGTTTGCAGTAGAAGAAGACATGAATAAAGGACAGAAGTTGTGGATACCCACCTGAAAGCAAAAGAGATAGAGAGGGATCTATCGGAGGGCTGAACCACAGTTTCACACTTCAGAGGAAACATTGCGTATTAGAACCACAATGCCGTGTTCACACTCTGGTACACACCTAGTCCACCCGACCCCGTCCACTGAGAGAAGGTTGAGTTGACGGTGTCGAATGTAGTTCAGTTCAGTTCCTCATGTTTGTTTCTGTGTTGGTTCTGTTGTGTAGAAATGGAGCAGGACGGCGGCACCGCTGTGGTCACCTATAACCCGGAGCAGCTGCCCCCGGAGAACTCCTCCTTCCTGGAGAGGAACTTTGTGTGTCGCTTCCGCTGTCTTCTGGACAACTCCTCGGGCTTCCTGGTACTGGGAGTCAAGTCTAATCTAGCCTAGCTGTTAAGCGTCTTATACCAAGGGGTTGACCCTTAGCAGTGAACCAAGTCAAATAGCATTGTCTTTTGGTCTTTTTATGCGTAATGTGTGTTTTTTTTCTTTTAACATATTATTACTTTGCTCGGTTCCTAAACTACTATCAATTAATTTAGCCCTCAGGGGCATTATGTATGTATTTACTCCAACCTGGTGCATTAACTCCCCATTATTTATTTATTGCACCTCAAGGCTTTGACCATGCAAGGACGTCTCAAGTTCCTCCATGGGCAGAACCAGCGGCAGGACAACGGAGGCAAGACACCCCCCCAGCTGGCGCTGTTCGCCATCGCCACGCCTCTACAGCCTCCCTCCATCTTGGAAATCAGGACCAAGAACATGATCTTCAGGACCAAGCACAAGCTGGACTTCACGCCCATGGCCTGCGATGCAAAGTAAGGCTTCCAGCAAAAATCTAGGATTTTCTGACATGCAGATATAGTTGATTAGATTAGCTGTGTGGTGGCTTAACCATTAGCGTTGTTGAACGACAGCAAGGAATGGAATAGGTGTGTGTTCGTGTGGATTTATTTCACTTCAAATTATGTCATTGATCGTTATTTATAGTCATGGCAAAATTTGTCTCAGAATGATGACGTTGTTTTGATGTAATTATATATGCAAAATATGTACATAAACACACACATGCATATGTATGTACCATTGATTTCTTGACTTACATTTGTGAATCCATTCGGTGCTTTAAGTCCAGAAAGCTACTATAAAATATACCAAATATCAAAAGAGATGTTTTGGCGACCTAATATCAACAAAATAGTTGAAACGTCTTTATTTCCATCATTCTTGATACAGTTTGATTTGCTGATAGTACTATAAAAGAGTGTTTAACCTTTCCCAGCCTAATATTCCTTTGGTTGATTTTCCATTGTTCCTGACTCCATGGTCCAGTGTGTACAGATGAACACAGTCTTACCACACGGATCTCTCTCCTACAGGGGGAAGATAGTGCTGGGCTACACCGAGGCAGAGCTGCGGGTCAGAGGGTCTGGATACCAGTTCATCCACGCAGCAGACATGCTGTACTGTGCAGAGAACCACGTCAGGAGTGAGTACCCAGGGTGCACCATGGCGAGAGACAAGTGACCACAAGAGACACCATCACAATTATCATGACAGCACTGCAAGAAAAGACCCACATACCTAGGGGTTTATGGGCTGTAGGAAGTGAAAATTACACACACACTACACACTACACACACACACACACACACACACTAGGACGTCTGACCTGGTCAAAGATGGTGGTCAGCGAGTTGAGCTTTCCCAAGTAATCCTGCTGGATTACGCTCCAGATTGAGCAAAGCCGCAGAGCCACCAGAGGAACGGATAGGGCCCAGGCCAATCCAGGACATGAACCAGGCATCAGAGATGATCCATATACCAACACAGCCACACAATGAGGGGGGAAATACCTCCCAATGCACCCTCCCAATGCACTCAAACACTCTATCTCCGTCTCACACACGCTCACTCACATGCAGGATGCTACCGTTTCGACCACACATTCCTCTTCATAGGGGGGGGGGGTGTGTCGGAGTCCAATTCTGCAGACACCAAAGCTGCGGATCAGCCAGCGTGTTTCAAATACATATAAACCTGTGCTTCTTTCAATTCATACTTAATACTCAAACTGCTCACTGAGCCCGTGCTGATCATGTCCCGTGTCCACAGTGATAAAGACGGGTGAGAGCGGCCTCACTGTCTTCCGGCTGCTCACCAAGGACAACCGCTGGAAGTGGGTCCAGGCCAACGCCAGGCTGGTCTACAAGAACGGCAAACCAGACTACATCATCGCCACGCAGAGGCCCCTCGTGTATGTACCCCCCCCCACAGCACCGCTCAAAACAAAACGGACCAGCCAAGGTTCTAGGAGTAGGGATTTTTCGAACATGGCCCATGAAACATATATAAGTCGATTTACATGTATACATTACGAGGCGATGTACATAAAGGATTAGGGATTAGAGCTACAGTATGTGCCATGGTATGACCAAAGCATGCAGGATTGAATCAGTACTAATTGTCCCATTTTCCAATATATAATCGGTAATTGAGATGCTAGTCTGGGATTAGAAATTTAAATTGCAGCAATTGGTTGGAATTAAACATTGTGGTAATAACATTTCATCAATATTTTCTACTCCTCAGCTCAATTGGTTGGACCTTTATTTTTTAACATAGTGCAGAACTTCATAAGTGTATAACTAAGTGCTTAATTGAGTGCTACTGTCAATAGATGCTCGTTTCTGTCTCCACAGAGAGGAAGAGGGAGGAGAGCACCTGCGCAAGCGTTCAATGCACCTCCCCTTCACTTATGCCACTGGTGAGGCCCTGCTGTACCAGTCCAACCATCCCATTCCTGGATTCAGCGACGGGGTCCATGAGAAGAACGGCAGCAAGTCCAAGAAGTGCCGGTCGGAGCGGGCTGCGAGGGAGGGCCTGGACCCGGGCTCCCTGCTGGGGGCTCTGATGAGTCAGGATGAGTCTGTTTACGTCTGCCAGCCCGCCCTGGAACCCAAGCTGGCGTTCCACAGCAGCTTCCTGGGAGATCAGCTGGGCTTCTCTGAGTCCGAGTCCCATCCGGGTGTACACAATGGATGGGATGTGCCTGGGAATGGCATCAATGGGGCCGGGCTCCCTCCACCGGCCAACAGCTTTGACCCGCTTCTGAGCACCCTGGACTCCCTCTCCCTGGGGGGCCAGAACCCAGTGACGGCCGAAGAGGAGGGCTGCTCCAACGGGGAGCTGTTCAGAGCTCTGGAGAGTCTGGGCCTCAGCGCCGAGGACCTGGAGCTGCTGCTGCTGGACGAGCGCATGATCCGGGTGGAGATGGACCCGGACCGCGTGCCCTCCCTGGACGACATCCTCACCAACGACGAGATCCTGTCCTACATCCACGACTCCCTGGAGGCGAAGAGTGACGTCGCAGAGGAGGTGGGACAGGCAGCTCCCGTCCTCGGCCAAACCACCGCCGCCGCCGCCGCCGCCCCGACAACCACGGCGGTGTCGCCGCACGAGGGTATCGCGGCCTACATGCGCGCCCAGCTCCCGCAGCAGAAGGCTCCCCTGGTGGGCCAGGCCCCCATCACTCTGCTGTCCCAGCAGATGCAGCAGCATCTCAGCATGAGTTCGGGTAAGGTGGGGCAGGACTGGGTCAACCATAACCACCACTCGGGGCTTAACGGGGATTACCCGGCGCAGGGTCAACCCCTCACCAACGGACAATGGTCGGCCCAGGACATGCTACACGGTTCGGGGATAGCGGCGTGCACGGGACACTATCCTGCGTCTCAGGGTCTTTTTAACGGCAAGGCCCTGCAGCTGGATGGGGAGCAGCAGCAGCAGCAGCAGCAGCAGGCCCATCCGCTGCTCTACCTCCAGCCGCAGCCGCAGCATCCCGCCGCGACGCAGGGCCCGCTCTCGCTGCAGTGCCACGCCAAGCAGAACGGCGAGAACCTCAACGGTCCCGGCGCGGACCACCCCCTCGGGAAGAGCCAGTGGCAGGACTTTGGGTTCGGGCATCCCCCCAGGGAGAGCCTCTGTGGCCTCAGCAACGGCCAGGCACCCGTCACAGCCCCCTCGCTAGACGCTTGCATCGACTTCGCCATGCCCGAACTCCAGAGCATGGATTACCCCGTCAACGGGGGCGGCCTGTACCAGGGTGTCGAGGCGGCGGTCTCGTCCTACCAGAGGATGAACCACAAACACCAGCAGGAGCAGCACTTCCCGCCGCCCTTGGCCCAGGTGCTGTCCGGCCTGTCCCAATGCCCCGCCCCGACGACCACCCTGGAACAGATCCTAGGGCTGAACCAGCCTTGCAGGCAGCTGGACCCTTACGGCGTGGGGGCCCCGGACATCGCCCATGACCCCAACCACAGCAAGGTGAGCTATGATGTGGAGATGATGGTGTTTTGTGCATGTGTGTGTGTGTGTGTGTGTGTGAGTGTATATGTGTGTGAGTGTGTGAGTGTGTGTGTGTGTGTGTGTGTGTGTGTGTGTGTGTGTGTATATGACTGTCTGTATTACTCATTCGTCACCCCTACACCCATAGCGGTAAACATGACAGGACTAAAGGTCAGTGGCCAGGAGCACAGTGAATATGTTACATGGATTTTAAACATGGTTGGTGGTTAATGTGCCATGTGTATCTCTTCTATTTATTGATGTGATAAATAGAAGGGGTAGTGTTGTTGGTTTATTATTTATTATTGGTTTATGACTAATAAACCAGAGCATTGTTTATGACCAACTGTTCCTCCTGGCCTTTTGTTTGGAGCTGTGATTAATAGTGTTGTTATTTGTCTCATTTAACAGAAGGTTACATAAGTTAATGTGTATGATTATCTGTTGTATTCTAGCTTTTGACAATATTCATATGAATCTTTGCAGACCCACGTTTCATCCCTTACCCAGACAAACCGCCCAACCCTCTCTTCCTCCCTTTCTCATTTGTTTGCTTGCGCTCGCAAAAATTGGTCGAAAAAGTCCACATTACCTTTTTTCAGAAGAGATTCTTCAGGGATTTTGTAGTGTTTTGACAGAATATAAGGCCATAGTTGTAGTTATCAGACAGCCTTGGAACAAATTGAATAAATGAATAGAAATGCAGACATAGAGCTTCAAAGTTTACTTAATTTCTGGGTATGGAGTCTATAAATGTCAAATTATTCTGTGGCTGTTGATCCTTTGTGCCTCATAAAACCGAGAGGGACAATAAAGATGAATTGAGTGATCAGAATAATATACAATAGAGTGACAGTTACTCTGCGTAGGTAAATGAGCTCTGTACAACTGTCGCTCTTCTATTTTTTATATTTATTTATGTTCTTATATATACCTTTTTTATTATACTGTTATATTTAGTGAGCAAGATAGGTTGAACAAGGCTATATTATTGTTTATTGTTTATTGTATATTATTGTGTGTGAAGTTTTTTTATTGCAATGACGTTTAATAGGACACATTCAAATTGACATCAAGGTTGTATAGATAATTCAAGTGGAATTTAGATTGGATTATTCAGATTTATATTGACTTTAGTGGATCATTTGGATCCATATTTGTCTGAAATAGAATCTGTATTTTTCCTTATTTATTCGAATAGATGTGTTGATTTATTTTTATAAATAATTAATAGCTTAATAATTGTCAGTAGAAAAAGCTTGATATACATTTCACTAACAGTCAAGCACATATGACCTTGCTGACCTCCACTTGACTTTTGCAGATGGAAAATGGCTGTATCCTGAACAGCTCTTACCAGGGGAACTGTGCTCTGCCCAATGGGAATGGAGCAGCGCCCCCTAACGGCCAGATGCCAGGCCCTGACTCTCTACCCATCCTAGCAGACCCACAGGTCACAGACTTCTACCTTTGACCGAGGGGGGAAGGGAGCCAGTATGCTGCCATTACACTCTTACGTCTTATTTAGAATCACCCTAACAACTAGGCCCAGCTTTTTACTTCAACTAAAAAATGAGAAAAACAAAAATAAGCATTTTGGTTATTTTGTGTGTGTCTGTGTGTATGTCTGTTTAGCTGTGTGTGTGTGTGTGTGTGTGTGTGTGTGTGTGTGTGTGTGTGTGTGTGTGTGTGTGTGTGTGTGTGAGAGAGTATGGGCGAGAAAAAGAGTAATATTTTACATTGTACATAACATTATCATTTAAGTCCTTTGTTTACAACAATGCAGTCAGAGCTTGGGTCAGGTTGCCACCATTTTGAGGAGCGGAGACGAGGTTTATGTCCTTTCTTTTCAGTGTGCTGTCCAGTCCTTGCCCTCCACCATCCTGAGATTTGTTTTTAATTTAAGTTTTGTTTATTTCTTGTTCTTTTGCGATGTGACATCAGCAGCCCTAGTATTTTGAGTCATGAAACAGGAATGTAACTTTTTTTTTCAAGAGTTGGATGAGTCTTTGTTGTACAAAGAATGATGAGATTAAGTCACGTATGTCAGAAGTAGGAATGGTACAGCACAGTGAAATTATGGCTAGAAATACACTGCACTTTATTTCAAGCCCCCCTCAACCTCATTACCACCGTTAGGAATTCAGTTAAGGTTTTAAAGAAACACGTTGCTTTCGCATAATTTCCCAGAAGCAACTGTTTATGAAGTCTTTAGCAGTTAGTTGATAGTGTTAGCAATTGAGTACTTTGTCCTGAAGTGGCATTCAGACAACAAGTGTTCATCGTTGTAGCGAAATCTATCCTAGATGATTGATAGCATAGATATATATTTTTTCTCCCACTTGAGGTAACTTTTTTGTTGGACTTGTTGATCTGGTACCTCTGGATTTTTATTTTGTTTACGGTGCTAATTCTTTACTGTGACTGTCAAACTTGAATCACTTGATTTACATTTTCAATATTTATTAATGTCTACCTGACTTTTTCTTTTGTTTTTAAATCACATTATTTTGAGAAAAAATAACATTTGTGTGATTTTCTTTTGTTCAAAATGAAAATTGGTCAAAATGATGTCCTTGCTTGTTTATTTTGGGAGTAAAGTCATTCTACTGGGGCAGGTCCTGGCTCAACCTTATCTCATTCCAATCAGGGCAGACCTATATGTTTCTTAAGTATGTTTCTTAAGTATTCTCATTTTCTCTTTACATAATGGTACAATTAGGGTTATTTACAGTCAGGAACTGCAAGTAGGCATATATATGACAAGACAATCACAAAACCAAATGTGAGTACAGATATTTAAAACGCACACCAAGAAAATACGCTTTTTCTGCTACAGATACAGTTTTGAATGTTTCATGTACATAGCAAGCATTTGGGGAAATGACACAAAATAGAGCTATTTCATCATAAACATGCTGAAAGAGATTTTCATGTAGCCTAGTTATTACAATTATGTCATTAGTATTACAATTAATGTGATCCATATTATATTAACTGTTGAAATGTGACACACGAGTTCAGAAATAGACAATTTCTGGTTTCCTTTCTTTTCTACAACAGAATTGTTTGAAATATTTATCTTGATTTGATATGACCTGTTAGAAATGTCAAAAAAATGTGTTTGTGTACATAAAAGCTAACAAATTATGTATTAAGAAACACAGGTTCCTGTACATTGATCTACGTCTTTTCACTCCTTTTAAACACAATTTCTAAACCCACCGCTGCTTATTGAGTTACCTGGATTTTTATTGTACATTGTAAATGCTAATCTCCCATCACGAAACAGCTTGAATCTTGCATCAGTCTGATAACTGTGCCATACTACTGAGACCTGTGATGATATAGGTCAAATGTTTGGAGAAACGTTCATTTTGTGATTTGCTTAGCCACGCTAGCAACAGGCCTACAGGATATAATGTATATGTTTATGGTAACAAAACATTTTTGACCCATGTCTTTTGACTGCCTGTTCGAAATATTTTACTTTGTCCTTTGAAATAAAGGATTTATTCAATCACGTTGAAAAGAAAGTGGTCTTTCAAGTTTGTAACTGTGTCAGTGACAAACTAAATTTCAAATGTGAAAATAATTTGCCGTTCCCTTGCAAAATGTTCACCATCTGAAGCTGTGGTCTGCCAGAAAGGGTTCTGTCCTGATGTTTATTGTTAGTGTCCGGTTACTAAATGGGCTGCCTAAGCTTTATGTTTGTGTTTAATTACACTGCAGGAGTCCAGTGGATTTCTGCAACATTAAAGACTCAACATCAAACATATCTTGGGACCTCAGAGATAATGGAGTGAAAAGAAAACACTGCTTTGGGGGTCTTCAGTATAACGCTCAGTGGCATGCAAGGCTGGGATGTCAGAAACTGCAGCACGATGAATGACGCATAATAATGCATTGACATGTTACAGGGTCTGAAAAAGTTTGGTTGTTTGTGATTCATAATGACATAGTTTTGTATTCATGTGCACAAACAATATTGTTGTTTGTCAAAGTAGGTGGAAGGCTGCTGCTTCTAAGAGGGCATTTGATGTGATTTCATCGTTGGACAGTTTGGGAGTATTATCTCGAGGTTCTGCAATCAATAGACCAAAATGAATCATGAAAACAAAATTGTCTGTGCAAAAACCCAAGCCTTCAGGCATATTATTATTACAATAGAATAGCTTCTAAGTAGGCCACAGACAGATATCCCATCCTTTACGATGCATGATGTTGACTTTAGAGCCCATTCTCCTGAGGTGGACTCACCCACTGCGATGGTTTCTCTGGGACAATGCACAGCAGTGCTTTGTGATGACTGGGCCCGCCAGAGGGGCACAGTGACAGTGTCGCTGCGCATATGAACGATGAGAGGAAGTCAAAATATTGTGATGGTGGAGCAGACATTACCGCGCACGCTTGGTTGGTCTAACATCATAACTCTGTTCCCCCTGTGGTTAAAAGCACTGGAGCGACTCACTTGAGATAGGGCAATGTTCCATCGGAGGACACGGGCGGATACAAAAACCAAGGTTAGGAAATATGCTTGATACAAGTGCAGTTCAACAACCTTTAACTGAGGCCGTCTGAATTTTTGTCATGTCACGCGATTCTGCGTAACCTTCACATTATCTTTAAACATTAACATGTGTGACATCCCTAATCGATTTCGGACACTTTGAAGGCCAATGTGTGCTTGTGATCACATTCTGGCAGATGTGAAACATCCAAAGGTATAAACCATTTTTAAGGTTATATTACCCCAAATAAGCAAAGTCACAGTACAGAGTCTATGCAAAAACCTCTGATGTTTGCAAAGACAAGTCACAACAAAATTACGTTTTCCTATCCAAAGGGCTCCACATTAACTTGGTGAGCAATTCACAGTGAGGCCAAATGACTAAATTAAACTCAATGAGAAACGTTCAGTATGGATGTGTGTGCCTGGGTGAGTGTGTAGTCCCGTACTTTATCATTGTTGAGGCAGCATTGACAGATGCTGCCTTGCTGCAGAATTATAGAAAACCCATGGTTACTTTTCATAAATATAGGCTAATCCTTTTTCATGGATATGTATGGCTTAGTAATTCCACAGTATGCATGGAGTGAATGCCGCCCAGCCACAAATAGCGTGGTTCCCAGAGGCTGACATTACTACCATAGGTTCTCCAGGCCTATGTTGCTAACCATCCCTTCATACGAAGTGACAAGAAAAGGACAGAGAGGGATGTTAGATGTGGGCTGAATTAGTGGGGCGGGGGTGGGGGAGGGGAGGGAGGTCAGGGCCGTGTATTTGTGCAATCATGTAGCACATCTGTGTTGTCATCAGCGGCATACGGCCATGGAAAAAAAAATGTCTTACATCTCGTACGATAACCCCTGCCCCGGACAATACCGGGAAAGAGCCTTTCAGTGGAGGTCAAGGAGCTGCATCATAAACGTCTGTTTCCATTTCCTAATGAAGAAGAAGCGGGCCACGGGGTGAAGCGGCCATGTTTGTGGGGGCGAATAAATGCTGTAGGAGACACAATGACGTCAGACCTTTTGCCTCTTTCCAAGATACCAAGGCTGAGACTAAAACCACACACACACACACACACAACAAAATAGACCAAGCATGCCCAAGGGACACTGTTAAAGGTAGCCAATTGCGGAGATGATGTCTTTTTCCAGGCTGAGGTTGGCCGCGGGCAGCGGAGTGCAGACATAATGACTAGGCAATTAGTTTCTCTGGACCAGCGAAAGAGGAAGGCGTTTCTGCCCGGGAAAAGTGAATCATCGACCCCAATCTGGGAATCTCTGCCCCATTGGAGCGGTTCTGTGAACATTAAGGGAACTGGGATGCTTGGATTGTTTCTACCTCACTAAAAGGTGAGGTTTGTGTCGTGTTTATATACACACACAAACTGTAGGTTTTGTATTTACAAAAAAACATTGTGAGGATGTGAGAGACAGCCAAAAAGTCTCTCACATCCAGATTCTCTAAAAAAAAGTTTTCTGTGAGGGAAAGGCTTGGCAAAATAAAAAAAATCTCTTTAACAACAAATCCTCTTTCCCTTATTCTCTATCAAAGGTGCTGTAGGCAAGATGTATGCCATAGAGATCCATACCTTATTAGAGATTGAACTGCTTTCACAATGTCTGTTCTGGTTTACTGCACCTGCCTCTGTGTAAGACTATTCCGGTTTGAAACCAATTCTGTCTCATTTCTGGGATGCCCTGATTGGTTCAGAGAATCCATCTTGCATGCCGATCACACAAAGCACCAACAGCGTTATGTCAAATCAACCAAAGGTGCGTGATGCAACACTTCTCAATGGTGGAAAAATGTAGTGAGGGAGGGGGCATTTTTGGGGGGTATGTTTATGTTCTCAGTATTGCCCTCTTCTAGTCTCTCTCTTTACAACGCTCAAATTTTACCTCCAGCCGATTTAATGGCTACTGAGCAGTTAGGTTAAATGGAGTGCATGTGGAGTTTAAGTAATAAGGTCCAGGTGACTGGGTTAGAACCAGGTTCTTCAGATATAAGACCATTGCTGTGCAGGGCACCTTGGGCCCCCAATGGGTTTGTTAGTGGCAGTCAGTCCATCTGTTGTGGAGAAACATATAGCATGTCAATTCAAATAAGAGAAGCTGAGAAGCTAGATATTGATAGCTATGAGAGGTCTTCAAGGCAATAGATAAAAAAGGACACCTTTAATTATTACTTAAACTTTTATTATATCCTTAGTTATCCTTAGTTCATTATTATTAGTTCATTATTATGAACTAAGGACTATTTCCTTAGTGTAAAGGAGAACATGATTTATTTATTTAGAAAAACAGCAACTGAAATTTCTCAACTAACTGTAGTCGCAAATAGCGATGCAAGAAAAATACTTTTGCATTGGGAAATTCAGTGGTGATGGTGATAGCGTTTCAACACAATGGAATTCTATAACCTATTGCAAGTACTGTGTCACTGATGCTAGTTAGGGTTAGATCTAAATGTTTAGTCATGGGGTTGCTATTTAGACCTTTGCAAGTTATTTTCTGGAAATCCTTCACCCGATTTTCTTAGTGTCCAAAGACCTCAAGCCTTCTGGTGGACCCATTATTTCCTATAAACATTCATGGATGACTGTTCTTCAGACGATCGACACAGTGTGTGTGTGTGTGTGTGTGTGTGTGTGTGTGTGTGTGTGTGTGTGTGTGTGTGTGTGTGTGTGTGTGTGTGTGTGTGTGTTCATTTAGGCCTAATGAAAATAACGATCCAAAGCTGAATAACATTCTATAAAGAGGTTACATAGTGCTTCGCCAGGATAGAATTTTAGGATTGTTGACATAAAACATGTTGAACATTAAGGTGTGTGCTGAACCAGAATAATGTTAATTCCTGATTACATTACAGATAGAGTGCAGAGCTGTATCACTGGAATCAAGCAGCAGGACATCATCTCCCTCTAGTGGCCTGTTGTGGATTTAAAAAATACAACGGAAATTAAAATAAAGTATTATATGAAAGGATGGGCTTGTACAACTAATTAATGATCACCCTTATAACCGATTTCTCATTCATGCATTTGTCCCTCCAACGAATTTGGCATGATGGAGAATTCCAATATAAAAATGATTGCTTGAATGATTGTCGCAAGCAAGAAATTGCTTGCGACCTTTTTGGTTCGAACCAGGAGTCAAGGATATTGTGAGGTTTCACCGGACTTACTGCTCATTTTACAATTATATTTTTAGCCCTTGGTGTTCTCATGTATATATATATATATATACATGAGAACACCAAGGGCTAAAAAAAAAAAAATATATATATATATATATATATATAAAGAATATTTAAACTATTGGACTATACTATATTACCTTTGGATGCTTTGACGTAAGCTTCTGTGCTTTTCCATTGGCTGGAAAGGAATTAATTGACAAAGGATTGATCTCTGACATTCATTTGGCCATAGAAGGAACAAGGTTGATTTTTGGACAGAAAGACCACTTCACAGACCTGAGCTATATAAGCTCATTTTACGATACAAATATTGATCGACCCCATTTTTACCTAATTTTTAGATTTTTTTTTTAGTATTTTTCTATGAATCATTTCTTCCTTCCCTAACCTCAAGAGGGCGGCATGGTGCAGCGCACTGTGTGGCCGAACATCTGCAAAGGGACTCTTTTTTTTCTTTTTTTTAACTGTGTAGGCTATCTAACAGGGAGTGGGTCTGATACGATGAGAGGAGCGCTGTGGGAGTTGCCATTGATGCATTTTCGTAAACAACCAAGATGAAGTCATCTTTTACTTCATCGGTAATCTTTTAAAAGCTAAAATTTAAATTAGAAACACAACTGAATAAAATAATCTTCTGTTGAGAACTTCTCCGAGGTGAGTGCATGCAGTTTAGACATGTTTCCTTGTGCCTCATAGACAGAGAGATCCAATTTCTCTAAATAGCTCTGGGTGGGGCTACACTGACATATAAAAGTCAATTGTGTTCAACAGGTATGCTTGGTTGTTGTCCCAACTGCCACAGTTCACATGGGGTTGGAAGACCTGCTGAAACAACTCAAATGTATGTTTGGAGGAGCCGATTTGTATCACCTGGATATGCAAAGTGTGTGAAAAGTAAAGATGACTTCTGAAGCAGGTTGGTTTATTTAAAAACTTGATTTGATTTATCCCCCGGAGAGCTAAACTGAAATTGTTCTTTGTCACATACGTATCTTACATCGTTATAGCCTAGCATCTTAATGCTGTGTTTTTAAATCAAAACCATTTTGGGCCTGCCTGGTAATTTATTGGATTTACGATATATATTCATACAACAAGTGTCATATTAGTAGACCGAAACTCATTTAAAACGGATCCAGAGACACCTATAGACAAACAACTGAAAATGACAATCAAATATCATCAAATTTTCATCGCAAGACATTTTTGTGATTTCTAGGCAGAAATATTTTTTGTTGTGGACCGGAAATGTTCAAGTTACTTTGACTGAGTACCAATTTTAACGGTATTATGTGTGATGGCATTAATTACAGTGTTGGTGGTTGTCTAGTGCATATCACATTAAAGATGTGCTTTGCTTCCAACATGTTTTACAGAGAGAGATAGAACTACCGGCAGTTTCAGCAGCTTTGGTCCTATCAAGAAGAAGATTGAAGAAATAAAATGTCACTCAAAACCCTTTTTAAACCCAAATTTTGCTCTATTCAAGGTTAGATACTCATAAAAGCTATCAAAATCCTAAACCAGGGTGTGAATTACCTGGTCCTGATCTGGTCATGCTCCAGATCCAGATAACAACATTGTGTTTTGAAAAGAGGTTGAGTGACTTACGCATAACAGTGGAGCACTAGGTGGAGGGACCCCCCAATTGTTGCCAGATATTTGAAATACTAAAATGAAATACACTAAAATTTGTTGATTTAAGAATAACAAAACATGGCTTGGATATGCTGTAATTTATTGTTTGTGTTGTTGTGTGCCTAACAAAGCTGTCGGAACGGCTCATGAAAAAAGTCTGCAAGATACTACACTCAAAGGTGAGAACAAAGCCAGTCTAAGCCACTCAGAAGATAAACAGCATGATTATTGGAATGTGACCAGTAGTTTGAGTTGTTTTCATGTCCTCCTTCATAGAGTGTGGATCCCACTGGACCAGAACCTGTGGACTTCACCCTGGATGAATCTAAACTCATCCTCAGAGAGATTGCTCAGGAACTGGACCGGATAATGCAGGTGGGTCCAGTTGTGGTCCAATGCTGTGAATGGTATTAACATTACATTACCTGAGATGAACCTAATCACACTCATCAATCATAACTCTACACAGACGAGAGGTCTCTCACTGTCAACCAAAGTCAATAAAGATGGGTCTAGTCTGGAGGAGCAACAAGCATTCCTTCTTCAGTTGGCTCAGGACCTCCCGCCACAAGCACATGGCCCAGAGGTTGGTCATAAAAACAGAAGTATTAGTATTAGTACAGTATTAGAATTCATTCTAATGCAAACATTTAATGTATTCAATTAAGCTCAGAAATAATTATTGCAGTGCCATGATCGGTAAGATCGATAGATTATTGACGTTGTTATTTTGCAAAGATTATTGCTGTTGTTATTTCGCAAAGAAAAGTTCAAGTGTAAATTAAAATGTGGAAGTTTGTTAATTAGTTGTGGCTCTATTCTTGAAGTGTGTATTTGTTAATATATTTTTTCTGGTCTGAGCTGTATTTGTACCTTTCTGTGGAAATGCAGGTAAGCCACATTTAGGTCATAATTGTTGAATGTAAAGAAAAAAAGAGAGTTGAATGTACACTTCAAATTTTTATTAATTAGTGAAGATAAGTCTTAAATATACCAATTCAGTATGATGTGGATACAGGAGAGAGTACTTACGTACGGCAGATATGCCCCAATATAGTGTTTCCGCAAAGTGAAATATCTATATTTTAACATGCTTGCCCTCCATATCTAGGGGCCCATACAGCCCTCCTTACATTCCCTGCTCAAACGGTGTGTCAAGTAATGCAGGCAAATCTGATTAAACTGCTATATATAAACCTCACTTGCCTTCATTTGATGTAAAATGTATTGTATGTTGACATTCTGCATGTGCAATGACAAACCCCAAAGTACATTGTGTGTTTACCAGATGCTCCTCGGACAATCACCAATGTCGAGGCCATGCAGTCATGGGCTGGAGAAGAACAAGGGAGAAGCATGTAAACAAAAGCCTGAAGAGGACAAAAGACTAAAGAAGGCCATTGGTGATCTTTCTACATGGACCTGGACTCTGAGAGAGATGGAAGAGGTAAGGCTAAAACAACCCTCATGAGATAAGGATGGAATGATGGCTATGGAATGCTGTGACTGTATCGATGGGGTTATGTTAATGATCACTGCTCTGATTTGCTGCCTTATTGCAAGGTTAGGCGTAGGCGTAGAATGGATCAACAATCTTGAGGGTTTGGTATCATGCTGTATGTTGTCAGATACAGGCATCACATGCAGATCATGGCAAGTCAGACAGCATTCCATAGCAGCAGCACATGTATTATAAGCATTAAAAAGGGTGGAAGAAACACAATACTAACCGAACACATTAACAGGACTCGGTCTGTCTGGATATGGACGTGGATGAGGTGGTGAAAGAGATGTGCAAAGAGTGGAAGAAGGGCAAACTGCCCAACATACTCCCTTTGCTGGACTTTGTCATCTTGGATATCCTGCAGCAGGAAGGACAAAAGGTTCCCAGAAACAATGAGATTTCAAATTTATCCAACTTTTAGATTCATTAGGTTCTAGCATTGACTTGTTTCTCTATGTCTTTTTAAACAGCTGTCAATTGCAAAACATTGGAACAAAAATCAAGAGCTCTTCAACAGTAGAGGTATATTTGTGCTTCCTATTTTTTATTATTTGTAGTGGATGAGGTTACACACTCAAACACATACACACTCACTATGTAAAGCACTTTGGGTCCCTTAAAAGGGCTATATAAATGCAATTAATCAATATTATTATACTTATGGTTTAATTTTACTTCCTACGTGCTGTTTTAACCCACATGGTGTGTTAGAACCAGTTATTGCCGCCCTCCTGTTGCTTATTGTTCAATGTCAATGACTAAACAAAAACAGTTTTGTGATGCTTGTTGCACCTACAGCCTTCTTTCTTCATTCTCTTGTTGCAGTTGTAGGCTGCAACATAGGTAAAGAAAGGTAAAAAAAGAAAAGAAAGGTAATTGTTCCTGCTGAATGTAAGCTAACTGGTCCTCTAATGTGTGTGTGCTAACATGTGCTTGTTTCCTTCTATAAGCTGATCGACAGGTTCCTGATTCTGGTAAGTCTTAGTGTCACTTTAGTGTATAAGTAACTATAGTTTAGGTTTTGTTGGAAGTCGATTATTGAAGATAGAGATTGTTAGGGATGACCATTTCTCTTTTATGTTTACAGTATGGAAATGGATTGCCAAGAAAACAGGTCAGTACAGAATTATTTTTCTTTTTTTATAGCAATGCATAGAACAAATTGAATGGAACATCTTGCATCAAGTCTTATTTTCCACTATACTCTCTTCTCTGATACCAATTCACAGCTGAGGTCAGACTTGATGAATCTATCGCACACCCATGTCTGAAGATATCCCTAGATGGGAGAGCGATGAAAATAGACCCGATCGTGGAGTGCGTCCACGACCCATGGAGAGACTTCAGAAGAACCAAACACCAATACGATGGCTGGTGGTGCGTGTTGGGCAGAGAGGGCTTTGTTTCCGGAAAGCACTACTGGGAGGTGGATGTCAAAGGCAAGACAGAGTGGAGGATGGGGGTGGTGAGGAATTCTGCTCCCCGAAATGGCTTTAAAAATCTGAACGTGAAAACAGATTACTGGACTCTGAAACTGCAGCTGGGCCAGCTCATGGCCATGACGGTTCCTGTCACTAAGCTAGCCAGATGTGCACCCAGTGTGTTGGGTGTGTTCCTTGACATGGAGGAGGGACAGGTGTCCTTCTACGATGTGGGCAACAGGTTCCACATCTACTCCTTCAATGTCAGTTTTGATCGTGATGAAACGATTTTCCCTGTGTTTGGCACCGTTGAGACAGTGAGAGAGATGCTCATCTTGAATTGAAAAGAATTGCACCGCATTAAGATGTGTGTAAATGATACACTGGAATTGGAAAACTGAAAATATCATACAAATAGGCATAGATATATATTATACACAGATACAGCATAATTGGTGTGTGAGCTTTACAAATGTTTTTTAACCTCTTCCTAGAAGCCAGAACAGCCCAGTCCAATTGTTCCAACCAGTCTCATGCACACAAGCTATTTAAAACCTCACGACACATAGACCTTGTACAAAGTAGTCAAGTAGAACTACTAATAAATTGTCTTTGAATTAATAAGACTAAAATATTAGTTGTCGTTATATTGTGGAGGACAAGTTGCATGAAGTTCACTTGTAGATGGCCACTTCCATCCTTTCGATCTTGGAGTTTTCCCCCCATTTTTTGGATAAGTAATTGTTTCTTCTCTAACACAGTATCGGTAATCATTTTTGGTATTTTGTGTAAAACTCATGGTACTTATTGTAATTAATTAAAAGTAGTACTGTTGTGAATTTAAATATTGTCGCTATATTAAATAAAAACATGAAAAAATATGTTTCAACCTGTAGCCAATTTTCCAATCATTTTGGGTCTAAGGGACTAATGATGATTTTTGTTTCTGGAAAGCAGCACTGGGAGTTGGACATCAGGCAAGTTGCTATGGAGGATGGGGGGGGGGGGGTCAGTGAGTCTGCAGCCCAAAATGGCTTTAAAGGTCTGGCCGTCTCTTGGCCAGGACGTTGCCAGTCACTAATGGTCTAGTTTAGTTTAGTTTATTTTGATCACATAGATTCACAACATTACATCCAGACATAAGTTGTCATCTTAATTATTTTTTATAATTATTGTTATAATTGTTGTAATAATGAATTCCTGTATATTTTATACATATTACATGCAAAGTTATGGCACAAAACTAAATAAATCCACATTAATTTTCAGATTGCCATACATGGACTTTAATACTTGTAAAGCATCTTCTTTTTCAGTATTTGTTTAAGTCTTTGCATCGTGTTACACATTTTATTTTCTTCATCTAAGGCATTCCACATGTTTACTCCTTTTACCCATTGGCAGTCTTAGCCCTTTGGGGGCTCCAGGCAAAGGTGACCAAATTGTGAATTGTTGACCGGGGGGGGGGGGGGGGGGGTTGCATGATTGGTTCGCACGTTAGCAGGGAGACCGTCAATGCGTGAGTAGTTGGACATCCCGGCGCTGCTATTATGACGGGATTTTTATAAAAACAATAGATATGGGGAAAAATATAAAGAGGGCATTTTGGCTGTAGTACGTACTAACAGTACGGTCCGCCCCTGCTTTTACCGATAGACATCTTTGTTTTACATTTGTTCTTATCTTTATCTTTGTAAACATGCACATTCCCCTTAGTAGGCCTACTTACTTACTCTGCCTAACATGAAACAACTTCTGTCACTTTGTTTGGCACCATAAAGACAGGTACTTGCATCTCACAATTACACCGCATTGTGTGTTCACATGGCACAACTGAAAGAAGTCATTATAACCAATGACATCACTATACCCACCACAATGCATGAGACTGGTTGAAATTGTTGAACTGGGTGTGATATCACGCAACAACAGAAATGGAATGCAAAGCAGCGCAGCTTCTTGGAAGACAGAAAAATGAAGATAAGCTGTGTGCGTCATCTCTCCTTTCCTACTGCAACACTGCCTAATCAAGTGTGGTATAAAATATATATTTACCTTTAAATTTGGATCTTTAGAGCTAAAAAATAAAATTGGATACGAAACACAACTGAATGGAAAAAAAACTACGGTTGAGGACTTCTCCGAGACTAGCATGTTTACTTCAGTTTAGACCTCTTGCCGTGTCCGCTTTGTGATACATCCACCTTCTCTGGAATATCTCTGGGCAGAGCTACACAAGTCGATTGTGTTCAACAGGTATGCAGTGTTGTCGTGTTAATGGAACGGTTCACACATGGCAACACAGTCTCACTCTGAGAACGTCAAATTCCGACTAGTGGCAAGGGCACTTGTCACTAGTCACTTGTCACAGGTTATCCAACACATGGGGTTGGATGACCTGCTGAAACAACCCAAACGTGTGCTTGGAGGAGCCGATTTGTATCACCTGGATATTTAAAAGGTATGAAGAGCAAAGATGACTTCTGAAGCAGGTTAATTTATTTAAAACAGGATCCCTTATTGTTATTAACGCTTTCTCTCTGTCGTCTGATGGGGCAGAGTTATCTGGTTCTGGGTCGTCAGCAAAGCAGCAAGCTTGGTAATCAATGACACATGAGTGAAACAAGGCAGAATCACTCTGAGAGATTTGGAGCTTATTTAGATATAAAAAACGTATACATTTTGTTCAAGGAAAGATCACGCCCTTGGCATGAAGAGTCTATAGAGTTGTCTTCCACAGCTTTGGCCCGACCTCGGACATGGTCCATCTCGGGTGCGCAGTGGCGGATTTAGTAAATTGGGGGCCCAAGGCGAAGATATTTATGGGGCCCACCTCATCCGATCTTTGTAAGAGAACAGAGAAAAAAAATGTACAGACTGAATGGTGGATAGGCAGGTAAAGCTAATTCACGCAGAAGTGAAGGTTGGAGATGAGAAAAAAAATCTTCCCCTTTAAAACCTGCATTCACTTCTTTACTCTAAAATGAAGATGGAAAGCAGAGAACACACAAAGTGTAGCACTACACAAACTAATAGTCACGATGGAACCCTACAGAGAATAAGGTTTCAGATAACACCTGTCTTTGCCAAAATGCCAGCACTGTTTATTCTTTTTTTTTTTTTTATCAAATCAATATCAGTATAACAGCAAGACAAGTAGTTAGGGTAAACCCCCACAAACAGTCATATAGGCCTACTTAGCAAAATATCACAAACAGCCATATACTACTTGGCATTGCACTTGAGATTGAACATTTCAAACAAACATATATATATATATATATATATAAAGAAAAAGAGAAAGAGAGAGAGAAAAGATGTTTCTCAATTTGCGTTCTTGTCTGTACTTGTGTACTTGCGTTCTTGTGAAACATCATCAGTCGTAGCCCAAGTACTGTTCCAATTCAAAGTACGCATCAAGTCAAGTACAGTCGTAAAACCCGGAAGTGTTCTCGATGCGTTCTTAAACTGGCCGTTCCACCGAGGATGTATCAGAGGTGACTTGTGTGGACTTGGGACCGTTAAATATCCCAGGATGCATTTTGCATTCCCATGTTTTAAAATATTAGTATGTAAGCTATAATAATAGGCTATATAGGAACATTTTACATATATAACAAAAATGTAGGCCTATTCATTCAAAATATTGACATACTATTTTAAAATTAAAGAGGCTGGGGTTTTGTTTTATATAATTTGTTTATATTGTATAAGTCGCTGATAGAGGAAACTCATCGCAACGGCAACGAAAATCCCGGTCAGATCCAACCGATCATGTGTGTGTGTGTGTTTCTATTCTAATCTGTAATTTCTCGCTCATTCGTAATTATTATATCAATAGCCTACTCTCCAACGACATAGGCAGTTAGGCACGCGCATCTGTACCCTACATATAAAAAGTCGTGTGTATAGCTTATACACACGACAAGCATATCTTTTAATTTATATTCATTCAAAATATGAACATACTATTTTAAAATGAAAGAGGCTGGGGTTTAGTTTTATATAATTTGTTTATATTGTTCAGTAGTATAGCACAGTTAACAGAGCTGAGTTGGTGACGTCATCGAGTCCGCTGCTGTTCCAATTGCAGGTGCGTACTCGTGTCCTTGGAAGTCTGTACTTGGAAGTCCGGACTTGCCAAGTACGCACTTCCAAGTCGGCGAGTCCATAGTTTGCGTACGAGTCCTACGTATTGATGTCTTCTTACAGGTCTTCATCTAGCGCCACTTCACAACTAGCTGCTGCTGCTGCTGTAGCGGCATGTTCAATGCTTTGGACTTTGTTGTTCCTGTCTGTATCCCCAACAACAGCCGTAAAAAAGTGTGTCATCTTTGGCAGTGTTGCCAAATACTTATTAGCGTCTTTTCGCTTTTTTCTTTTATTTGAGCCGCTTGGATAACTTTATTTCCTAACCCTTTATTTTATTTTTTTGTGTTTAGACTCGTCTTGCTTCGTCTCTGTTTGTGTACTTAATAAAAACTACCTATGCCTCAACTGCGGGTGCAGTACGGCTGCGTTTCAACTGGTAGTGGAAATGGTCCGGTAAGGTTCAGTACGGCCAAAAGGGCCAATGGAAAAACGCCATGAGAGTCTCACTAAAAGAACGGGTAAAAGTTAGCCGCAGGTTCGATATTCGCTGAATATCCGGCAAATATCGAACCTGCAGCTAACATTTACCCGCTTAACTAATCAACCCCATTGTATTCAGTTGCTATCAGCTGATCTGAAGCCTGTTTCCTCAAGTTCAAGTTCAGGAAAAACTTCCTCCATCTTCTGCACCAGCTTTTTAAATAAATTGCCGACCCGAAGTGAGTTGACAGCTGTCTACTGAAAACATCTTTCTCCAACCGAAGCAGCCCCTCCACCACCCGTCCGTATACGGCATTCCCCGCCACATCGCAAGGAATGAATAAAGAACGTAAACACGTCGGGAGAAAAACCCTAACCCTAACCCTGCCCAGGAGATTCTGTTGTGGCGATTCCTCCTCTGGCTTGTGGCGATTTTCTCTCTGGCTTGTGGCGATTCTCTCTCTGGCTTGTGGCGATTCTCCCTTCCAAAGCTGAAAATGGTGCTTAAATAGACAGGTAAAAGTAGGCTTCTTCTACAACATTTAAACCTGCTCACTTCATCTGTGTGTCCGTTGTTGCCCCCTCTTGACTATATGCAAGTGTTGCAGCTTTACTGCATGTGATCGGTGCTGCCCCCTTGTGACTATGTGAGGATATTACCTCTTAACTATTGTATGTGCTCAGTGCTGCTCCCTATGGCCATGCAAGGATATTACCTCTTAACTATTGTATGTGCTCGGTGCTGCTCCCTGTGGCTATGTGAGGATATTACCTTTTAACTATTGTATGTGCTCGGTGCTGCTCCCTGTGGCTATGTAAGGATATTATGGCTGAAATATGTCACACTCCGACACTCACACTCGACTATGAATCGCATTATCTAGGGGTCTTAATTCGACTAGGAGTAACCCAATTCGATTTGAGTATAGCTCGACTAAGGTGTATACATGCATCTTAGTAATCCAATCATAGTTGGACAAAGCCAATAAGTCGACTTTCTTGAGTGTCATGTAAACGCACTGTCTCCCTAATTTAATTTTGGCAAAGGGGGCTGAAAAAACTTTATATTTTTCCCTTTTGATATTTTGTGGTGTTAAACTCATGGTACTGAATGTAATTAATGTGAATCTAAATATATCAATTTTTAAAAATACTAATCGTTATCCAGTTAAATTAGTATTTTAGCAAGGGGGTTGTAAACTTTTGCAAAATACTGTATGCCTATCACAATTTGGGACCGAGGCTAGAATTTCCCCAGATTGTTACTATAAATTAACTATCCCAACCTGTATCCAATTTTCCTATCATTTTGGGGCTATGAGACTAATGATTTGTTTCCAGAAAGCAGCACTAGGAGTGGGACATCAAATGCACAATTAATTATGCAGCTTTGTGTTTACATAATATACTTCAATTGGCACAACTGAAAAGTCGTATAAATATGCCTTATAACCAATGACGTTAACCACAATTCATGACTGGTTGAAATGATTGAACTGGGTGTGATGTCATGCAACAACAAATGGAATGCAAAGAAGTGCAGCTACTGTGAAGACGGAAAAATTAAGATTAGCTGTGTGAGTCACCTCTCATTTCCTACTGCATCACTTCCTAAACAAGTGCCATACAAATATTTACCTTGAAATTGAGTCCATTTGATTTTAATCTCAGGTACAAACAATTATTCCAATTGAAATCCATAAACAAAAAAAAAGTAAACTATGAAAATCCTCTAGACTTGAGCAACAGTTATAATTGAGCCACCTCACCTTTAGATTGCAAGCATCCATTTATCATTTGATGATGACAATTCCTCCTCTTACCTGAAGAGGGCAGCCTGGTGCAGCGCACTGTGCAGCCATTTAGCCTATAGCAAATATTTATGTATATCCCTTCGTGTTTTCCGCATTCCAAAAAAGAATATATTAAATATAAAAAATACAAATGTCTGTCCTTTCCACAAAATCTTTATTTTTTTTTTAAAAGTATCCTATACAAAATGTAAAACTTCTGAACCCCTGTCCCACCACCAGGGGTTTTGCGCACTAGTGATGACCAGACATGTCCTCGCACGCTCATCGACAGCCGCACTCGTCGACCACCATGTCCTGGTAGTGCCGCAGCACCACGTTGTCGTTATTGTCGTAGTACAGCATGGAGATGGGCGAGAGGCGGATGGGCACGCAGCATGGCTGCGGGGTCCCGCGCGGGTCCAGCGAGTGCACTAGCGTCTGCAGGATGGCGTGGTTGGTGCCGTTCAGGCTCTCGCTGAGCGGGAAGGGGCACTCGCCGTGGCAGTAGTTGGCCAGGTAGCCCTGCGGCGCGATGATCCAGTCCTGCCAGCCCACGTCCTTAAAGTCGATGTAGAGGCGCCGCGGTTTGCACACGTTGCTGGGCGTCACGGGGAGGTGGACGGCGCTCCGCCGCCGTCTGGAGCGACACTGCTGGGGGTTGAGGGACACGGCCACCAAGGCGGCGTGGACCTCCGGCGGCGGCGCAGACACGGCCGCCGGCTGCAGCGGGAGAGTGTTCCCGGGGCGGAAGGGGAGGAGCTCCTCCTCCGGGTCATCATGGTCCTGCGGCTGCAGTGCTAGCACCAGGCCGTAGTTGCGGCCCGCCCTTCGCCAGGTCTCGGCCAGGGAGGTCAGGTCCAGTGTGAGGGAGGCAGGCTCGGGTCCCAGCGCCACCGACTGGGATAACAGGAGCCTTCGGTTGGCCTCGTGGCTCGCTCCCCTCAGAGTGGCTCGAACTACTTTATACAGGGACACGTCGAGGGTCCGGGGCCCCAGGAAAAACTCGGGGGCCCGGAGCACACCCCACTGAAACTTGACCTCCAGCCGGGCCAGAGACAGCTCCTCCACGGGCTGCAGGACCGACATGTTGAAGAACATTTGCTTCTCAACGCAGTCCTGGCCGCCCCAGCAAGTCACCGACCTGCCTGCAACACATGAAATATACTCAGTTGAAACATATGGGCCTCCAGATTAGGGTGACAAGATTTCTGAAGTGCAAAACCACACATTTGTAGTTTGGTGGTCCATATGTCAACTAAATATCTGACATCATTCGTTCAACCATTTCAACTGACATTAGTCGTTTGTCAAATATGTCAAAATATTTGCCATTTTGTTAATTAATTTAAAAATTAATTTGCCATTCTTATAAATGGTAAATGTAGAAGGCCAGTGTAGTAAAATATTTGTCACTACATGCCAAATGGTTTAATAGCCCATAATGCGTTTGACGCTTAAGCCAAAAAAGTAGGCACCCCAAGACTTGTTGACAAGGGTTAAACAAATATTAAAGTGACCACACACCACCGTAAACTATCGCTTGTTTAAATGTTTACAATTTTTATTAAAGTGTAATTAATAGGCCGAAATGTTTTACCCTGGTCCTGCACGTATCGAATGATGTTTCCGCGCACGCCGTACTCTGACACCATGCACGACTCGCTTTCCTGGACCTCGTCGCCCTTACTCCTTCGAAACATCCGCCACAACATGGACGGAACCCGCCTTGAGGTTCCTGCGGCAGTCGGCCTGGTGGAGAGCCCCAGGGAATCTAAAAACAAACGCTCTCGAGAATCCACCTCCCCTACGTTAGTTAGGGCAAATGCGCCCGTAAATAAAACGTTTAAAAACACGAAACAAGACATATTTTCAAGAGGGGCATTGACTTGACTTAAACGCAAACTCGCACAATCGCATCTCGTGGGGCAGAGATGCCTTTGTTTTTATTGCCACTTTGGCTCAAGCACCGAAACGCAGGTGACTAAGTAGTGGCGTGATTGGCCGACAGGACCTGCTATCTATTGGCACCATGACGAGAGATATCTTATGCTAATTAGTATCAGCCAGGACATGGGGGGACAGAGGAGGTTGGGGGTTAACTGGATGGCCCTTCAAATATAAAATGTAAAAAAAAAAAGAACCAATCATTTCTATTCATACATAACATTCATCCTAATGACACTTAATATGTTTAAATCATCGTAAGTATCGTAGTGTTGGGAGAAAGGTGGAACCTTCTACCAAATTACTAGACAGAGTGAGTGAGTGAGTGTGTGTGTGTGTGTGTTTGCGTGTGTGTGTGTGTGTGTGTGTGTGTGTGTGTGCGTTTGCGTGTGTGTGTGTGTGTGTTTGAGCGTGCGTGCGTGTGTGCTTGAGCTTGGGTCAGTGTGTTTGTGTGTGTGAGTGCATGCAAGCAAGTGTGTGTGCGCCTGTGTGTTGGCTCACTTGACAACTCTTATCAGCATGAGCTCAACTCTTAGATATGCGGAGGCATTCCGGAGGGTTCTCTGTATCTGCAGCAGTAGGAGACTGGTACTGTGGACCGCTCCGTTACCTCCCCCTCTAAGAGCCAGCGCAGCCATCTCCATCCCCCACGGTGCCTCTGGGCTATAAAGACCTCCCCAACCTCTCCTCAAATATGGTCAGAGTTGTGGGGGTTAAAACAGTGCCAACACATACAACATGCTTAATGTGTGTGTGTGTGTGTGTGTGTGTGTGTGAGGGGGGGGGGGTGTTGAGGTATTACAGAGAGAGCGAGGGGGAGGGAGAGGTAGACTTAGAGAGAGGTAGAGAGACAGACACAGAAAGAGAGGGAGACCAAGGGAAAAACAGAGGGTAGCACATCCTAGCTGTGGTCGCAGTTATCTGGCATCAGTGGAGTAAAACCGCAGGATAGCCCTGTCGTCCGTGTGGGGTCTAGGAACCTCAAGCACTGCTTGCTCACGACACCTAGTCACTGTAGAGCAGGATTCTACTTTTTGGTCGATTCCAAATAACCATTCTGGAGTCTCATGGATCCCAGGAGAAGAGTGACATGCTGGTGAGATGAGTTTTGGTGATTTTGTATGTGTGTGTGTGTGTGTGTGTGTGTGTGTGTGTGTGTGTGTGTGTGTGTGTGTGTGTGTGTGTGGAAGCGGGGGGCATGCTTGTGTGTTTTGACACTCAAGGTGAGATCTAAGAGATACTATGTATAGTTGTCGGTTTTTTGCAGTGTATCTGCGTGTGTGTTTGTGTGAGTTACACACACTAAATAATAAATCCCTGTGCTGTAGTTGGGCCTGGGCTCTGTGTATTCTGTGGATAGCAGCAGCAGACCGGCCATTATCCATCCCCATAGCAAAGGTCTTCACAGGCATCACTTCCACCCCAGAACCTCACAGCACTGCCCACACTATTATAGGCTTCAGGTGAGTTCATAGCTCTTTGCTAAATTGGTAAATATATGCTGAATGATTGTTTCTGTTACTGTACTCGTTCTCCAAAAAAAAAAATGAAGTTGCACGTGATGCATCCATTTCTGACTTCAAGTTAACTTAAGAATTTGACTGATTAGACGCCCGTTTCTTTGTCTGTTTATGTGCAGAGTGTTTGAAAATGCCTCTGGAGCACCAGCATTCACCACCACAGAGTCTGCATCAGTACCTGCCAGCGCGAGCATAGCATCTACCATTAGCACAAAGGGGCCAACTGCACCCCCTGGGCGAGTGGTCCCGTCCGAAGCCCCTCTGGCTCTGTCAACATCAGCACACATGCTGTCCTCCCCGGTGGCTACAACCATGATCCAGCAACCAGGAAGCCCCAGCCCCACACACAGCCCCACCAGCAGAGAGGAGAATACTCCATCTGCTTACCTACCTCCAGCCACCCCATCCAGGAGCCCCACTCTACTAACACCAAGCAGCAGCAGCAGCAGCAGCTCCCTGTCTCCTGCGCAAGTGGAGCCTGCAGAAGAGAGGAACCAAGAGGGACCTGCGGTGGAGCCGAGTACAGAGCCCCAGACGGCCCCGGCGCCTCTGTGTGACTACGACCAGTGTGTCCATCTGCAGAGGCCCTGCCCCGAGCTCCAGCACCTCAACGGCTGGACCTGCAGGTGCACGGCCCAGAGCACCGCTGACCCCACGGGGACCCCGGGCCCCGTGGTGGCCCTGGAGGTGACGAGGGCGTGGCCGACGGCCGCCAGCGTGCGCTGGTGCGCCCCGGACTCGGCTCTGAGCGCGTTCCTGGTGTGGGTGCTGCGCGGCGACGGGAGCGCGGTGAGCAACGGCAGCGTGAGCCCGCGGACCAGGCAGACCGAGGTCTTCGGCCTGTCGCCGGGCGGACGTACGTACCGCGTGTGCGTGAGCGCGCAGGGCACGGCGGGCGCGCTGTCGCACACGCGCTGCGTGCCCGTCACCACCCCCGGGGACGCGGAGGCCATCGCCATGCACGTTCTGTCGGGGGCCTGCGGCGTTCTGCTGCTCGCGGCCGTGGTGCTGAGCCTGTGTCTGTACCGGCAGTGCGAGAGGAGGAGGGCCGAGGCGTCGTGTTGTGAACCCACTCACCTCCTCCCGGCGGTGCACGCCTTCCAGGACCAGCGTCCGGCATGCAGCTTGGTGTCCATCGCCAACCCGGCCTACACGCCCGCTAGTGAGCAGACAGCGTCCGCGGCTGACCAGTGTGCCCACAGAGCGCCTGCCAAGAAATCAGCCAATGTGAGATAGGATCGTGGGATGGTGTTGATTACCGTTGGGTCTTTTTCTTTCTGGTTATATTCACGCCTTAAACCTGCACTATGTAACTTTATACCGCAGCTATTTACTGCATCAACAAATATCCGAACTGGAGAGTTTCTCGTGAATAAAACACACCCATCCACGAGTCAATTCATCTGTATTATATATATATATATCTTTTTTTTTTAGCTATACCTTGAGCTACAATACAAGCCACTAGAGGCTGCTTATTGGGAAACCTACATAGTGCTGTTTTAATTCCAGGGTTTATAAATATACTTTGGAGTATTCTTTTGGACACAATTTATTTTCATATTTTAGTCAGTAGTTAATATATTATCTTCATATTTTGCAGGTAAAAATATTAAGCCATTATGACTGTAGGACTACTTTTGAGTCAAATACTAACAATTGGAAGCCATACAGGTTAACTAACAGAAGTGCTCGTTTTGGAAAGTGAAGGGATATTGTTTGTGTCGGGTTGAATATATGTACCCCTACTGTTAAGATCTCACTGCTTTAAGTCACAGGTCAGGCCAAGTGTGGCTATTGAAATAGACTACAGGTGTTTTTTGTTTCATAAAGCGTGTGAAAAATGTATGTTATGATAGGTCTTGGTAAAGGTCAGGCTGGAGGAAAGGAAGTATGACATCTTACTGAATGAGTGAAAGAGTGAAACAGTTTTCAGGAATAGTACATACTTACTACGATGACATAGTGAGTACCTTACTTTCAGATTTCTTTGTATTCCAATTAAAATATATTTGCATAAGTTTGACAACTTGCTTGCAACTTGCTTTAAAAGAGTAAAAAAAATCAGTTAGTTATATTAAAGTTATATTTTTATTTTATTTTTTTATTTACAAAACCCCACTTCACAAGGTCAACTCCAATGTTGTTGTTTTTATATATATACTTGGAAATCATAGATTTTGTTGTAGATTGAAATCACATTTATTTACAGACCAGTATGTACAGTGCCCAGAGAAATGGAGTATAATTACAATGTGGTGAGGAAGGGCTTTACGGTCAGCTAGAGCCAGCCTCGAGGTGACACTCTGTTCCATGAGAATCCTTTCATTCACTTCTACCAAGTCCTACAATACGTGTGCATAGCTCAGACACAGATTCAGCAAGGCTTACGCACCCCTTTAGACACACACACGCACTAGATATACACAAACTGTAAAATGGACAAAGACAATATAGATAGATATTGTCCACTGGCTCATCCTTAGTTTTAAGAATCACTCACTAGATCAAACATACTCCTATGAGGACATAGACACACACACGCACACACACACACACACACACACACACACACACACACACACACACACACACACACACACACACACACACACACACACACACACACACACACACACACACACACACACACACACACACACAGTCAAAATACAGTACTTCAGTAGTCGAGCAACTCCCAGTAGTCTTGCGTTACAGACAGGCTATGTGGGGCTTTGGTGCATCTGAATTCTAGCATTTTTCTTCAAGGGAGGCGGACACTGTTCCTGCATCAGCCCTGGCCATGAATGTCTGGCACAGGGTTTGGCAACAGGTGGCCGCAAAGCATCATGGGACAGCGAACATTCATAGTTCCACAGAGCGGGAAGGGGTGGGACTTTGCTTGTCGCGTATGAGATGAGCGGCCAAATATATAGATCTCTAGATTGTTTTAATGTGCTAGGTGGGGAAGTGCGTGAGTGGAGAAGGAGATTGGAGAGAGTGGGAGGCAGGGAGTGATGGAGGGAGGAGGGTGGGGTGAGGGGGGGGGGGGGGGGAGGTCAGCAATAGCAGCAGATGTCCTTCGTCCGTCGCTGAGTGTTCTGGGGGGGGGGGGGGGGGGCGTCTCCGTTGACGATAAAGTGTCCTTCTTGCAGGGAGATGGGGGCTTCAAAAGGGGGCTGGAACGGGTGGGGTGGTGGGGGTCCAGCGGAACCAACTTCCAACCCCCCCCCCGCCAAGTGCTCAAGGCCAGCTCAGTGCCATGTTAAGGTGGGAGGAAGGGGGGGGGGGGGGGGGACGCGAGGTGAGGTGAGGTGGCGTCGTCGGGCGGTGAGGACATCAGGACGGAGCTCGTAGGACGGGGGTCGGGGTGGTAGTAGTAGTAGTAGTAGTAGGAATAATAAGTCCAGTCACCGGGTGGGAGGGGGCTGTCACGTGGCGTTGACCTCCATGATGTGGTCGTCGGTGGCGGGCAGCACCAGCACCTGCTGGGCGTGGCTGTGGTTGAACACCTGCCCCGGGCCGAAGGGCTCCAGGCGGGGCATGGGCAGGCCCCGCTGCTGCTCGCCGCTGCCCAGCGAGTGCACGCTGCCGCGGCTGCGGATGCTGGCCGTGTCGCCCTGGGGGTCGTCCAGGCTCTTGTCCAGGAGGGAGAGGGTGTCGTTCTCCACACAGCTGTCTGTGGGGGGGAGGGGGGGGGGGGGAAGCGCGGCAACAGGACAAGCAGTCAGCAGAGTTCAAACGCAGGTAAGGATGGCTAATCAGTGCTGCTATGAGGTATTCTCCCTCAAAAGGAATATGCGTGACATAATGTCAAAATAAAAGCGCAAGAAATGCAAAAAAAAATTAAAAAATAAACCGTAATGTGGCATTTCTCATTCATTTGCCCCGTCAAATGTCCCATTGGGGTTTGCTTGAATAACCCCCCTGACGATGAGAATGAGGAAGATCTGCCTACACTCGTAACAGTACATGACATTATTCAAGCCATTATCCGGGCCAACTCACCGGGGTCCGGCTGGATGGCCTGCGTGGCCGTGTGCGGCAGGTACTTGAACACCTTGATCTTTGGGAAGGGCAGGTGGCCGGCGAACAGGGGCATCACCTCGATGTGCGCCCTGTGAGTGGCGTTGGCCGCCACGGGCATGGACACCATGCCGGAGCTCTTGCCGCACACCGCCCAGTTGCTACTGCTGTCGGCCACTGTGTGGTGGGAGAGTTGGAGAGTCAGGGAGAGGCGGTAGGGAATAGCCAAACCCACTCATGATTCGTCAGTTTAGCAACACATCCCTCTTGTGTGACTCACTGCTGACCCACTCTTGTTTTATGTATTATTATTGTTGATTAATCGTACTGTCATTTACGGTCTGAATTGTCGCAAGAAAACAGAGCGCAAAGGGATGACTTAAATTAACTGGTAGCTGGCAGATTTTAAATCAAGTGTTTGATGTTGGTCAACATCAAACACCACTGTCATTAAACTACCATACAATGACCAGCCCATGGGTCCTTATGTAAGAGATAATGTACAGGGAGACAATATCGCTAAATAAACCCCAAAATTCAAGTCCTGTTTATTTATTAGAGTTGGCTGTACATTTCTCGCTTATAACATGGCCACTTATTGAAGAAATCAACAATTTAACATAAAATATACAAACCAAAAATATTTAGTGGATTTAAAAAAAAATGTATTAGGCCCGGGGTCGTAATACTGCAACAAACATTGTGGGGCGGGGAAACAATCCTCACGGTTATAAAACATCTCACCTCACGGCTCACTCACCTTCATACATGAGCTTTGTGGTCCGGAGGCCGTCTGAGTCGGTCTTGCCCTCCTCTGCCAGCTCTCCCTCGGCGGGCTCCGTCAGCCGCGTGATGCACACCTCCAGCCCACAGAGGGTGCCAGAGCGACACTGCTGCTCCCCGGTCGCAGGGAGGATCTCCGCCCGCACACTGTACAGGGTCTGGAGAGGGTCAAACCACGCCATTATGGAAACTACCTCCACATTTCTTTTTTCACAACAGTACAGTCGTACTTAGTCCATCCAGCGGTCTTCTAGCAGGACTTCTGGAGGGGTGGGGGGGGAAACAAACAACTGCAAGGGGCGGAGGTACACCTTGTTTCCCGTTTCGTTATGGGATATTCCATCGAAGAAAACTCATTCTCGTGAGTGGATGACGTTTTCAGAAGAGGATTCAATAAGTGTATTTGGCCAAGTTTGTGTTGGCCAACCACATGCTTGCAGATCCCAAGCTCTAGCAACACGATTGATCCAAACAAATATGAAGCGAAAGAGTTCACCCGGTTCACCCACACTTGTACTAGTCTAACATAAGACTTTAGATATGAATCTAAAGTCATATTTTTTTTTACTAAATTTGACCATCAGATTTGGGTCAATAGAAGTGTCAAGTGTTAACCGTATTTATCCATCTAACGTGTCTCCCTGTGGCAAAACTAAATCAAAAACCAAGACTAGGATTGCACCTTTGTATTATTTTCATGGGGAAGCGTACCCTGATCTGATTACATCGCGGCCGGGTATGGGTCTGTGTGTATACCTCTAATTAAAAGTGGGAGAGTAAAAGGTGGCCGGTGCTTACGGTGACTCTCTCCAGCTGGAACTGGTAGAGAAAGGGCTTGAAGGAGGAGGCGGGCTGTCCCAGCGGGGAGAAGCTGGCGGAGAACACGCACTGGAGACACGAGGGCAGGTCCGACTTCCACCGCACCTCCCACAGGCAGAACACGCTCTGCTTACTGCACACCAACTGGACACGCACACAGACACAGACACGTTAAAGAGGACCAAACTGTGATGCTTTTCGTATGTGAGATCGAAATAAAAAAACAAGGGTCAAGACAAAACGGTCAGAGAAAAGTCTTATTTTTTTTATAAATACACCCTTAAAAGGTGTGAAGCAATCTAAGGGACCCAGTCAAGAAAGCTTTATTTAAATACAAATACCTTTATCCACATGACCTCTACAGTGTTTTTGCCTTTGATTGTTCTGTTGCTTAATACCTAATTACGGACGATGAACGGATGACGTCATTACAAACTATTGAGTCATTTTGAAAGTAAAAGAAAAAGAAATGAAATAGCCACAAAGTAAGTAAGATCGGGGGAGTTCAAATGCAACAGAGTTCATGATGGCCACCTGCTGGGCTTTAGTGTTGAGGGACTGCAGCTCCAGCGACGCCTGCTGCTTCTCCGACAGACTCAGCTCAGCCAGCTGGAAGCTGGCGTCAGACACGTTCTGCACGCACACCTGGATGTACTTCCTGAGAGGGTCAAAAGGTGACACATCAAGAGGGACGGTTTCTGCATCGCAAAATATGTGCAAATGGTGCAGGAATACAAGACGTGGAGATTGATAACAGCATGTCAGTGTTTTTATTACATTTTCTCCATTCTTTTCATTTATTTTAAATGTTTTATTTGAAATTCTTGCACATTTTATTTCCCTTTTATGTGTGTTCTACTCATACATTTTCGTTCTACTTTCCTTGCAATAGTAATAAACTTCACTTGACATTCCCTGTATTAAAATAAAGCTGCAATAAATAATCGTCATCTTTTATACAGAAAAGCATCACTACAATTTTACTGCAAGTGCCAATCCCACCAATGGCCCAAGAGGTTTATGGTCCGACTTTATGCGTGCACTTCAAATCCTGGCGGCACAAGCTTACAAATCGTAACATTTTATATGTATTCTCTAACCAATTCAGAACCCTGCCGGGGTCCGGGTTGCTCACCTGTTGCCAGCGGAGAGGAGGGAGTGTTTGGTCTTGAAGGGGATGTAGAAGGTGAGGGGTAGCAGCGTGGAGTAGATGGACCAGGGGCAGTCTATAGACATCTATGGATGACAACAAACAGTGTGATTGGTCAACGTCCACAGGCACCTACACTCAGTCAGGAAAATGACACGTTCATTTTTCAATGTGGACAGGCTTCAATGTTTTGTGGAGGATTCTGGGAAAGGAAAATGTCAGGCTTGGATTTGAGGAATGGGAATTGAGCTCATATTATGCAACTGCATGTGAATTGGAGGAATTATTTTTAATAAAATACCAGTGACGATGCTAGAAAGTCCACAGTCCACCTAGGTGACTTTTACTGGCCTCCTCCATAACAAAAAGAAGTTGGAACCGGTTTATTGCCATGGTTGAGTATAATGAAACAGCAGGTGTAACATGCTGCCATGCCATAGATCTCTTTGAGTGTGTGTGGATGATTGCTGGTTTAACCTGTGCAGATAGAGTTCTCATTGTGTACTCAACAGGTGTGCAGTGTCACCCAGCCCCAGAGTCCAACTCGGGCCAGGTGAGGCTGCTTAAACCAGCCATTGTCCGCACAATCTCCACAATCAGTTTCCAGTTTCCACCAATTCTCCAGCCTCTTTATGAGACACTTTAGATTCTTCCCAGTTAATTTCTGACTTATCAGGACATCTCTTCCCTGATTGTTTTGGGGAATCCATCCTGCATGTCAATCAGAGATGCGTGAACGCAAGACTTCTTAGTGGCGGAGAAACATAGGAAGGGATGGAGCCTTTTTTGGTTGTTCATTTTCAATGTCTCTGCTCTGCTCTCTCTCACTTTACAACTCTCAAATATCATCTATGGCACCTCTAATCTAACTCTAATTACACAAATTGTAATTAGGTCACAAGAGCCTCTGTGAAAGCAGAAAGACAGGGTGAGCGCGTGGAACTCACCCGTTGGTCGATGGCCGTCATGGGGGTGTCGGGGTGGCTGTAGCTGCGGGGCCGGTGGCGCACCTCCCCGTTGGTGAGCCTCTCGTTGGGGGGCCGGTCGGGCCCCGGGGGGATGATGCAGAGCACCTCCAGGTTGAACTCCAACGTGTGGTAGGGAGGGGTGGGGGGCAGGCTGATGCTGGTCACCTTCTCCGAAGACTGGATGGACAGGGAGCTCTCGCCCACGCATTCTACACAGACAGACAGACAGACAGACAGACAGACAGACAGATTAAATAAGTAAAAAGTGCAGAAGATGGGTTCAAACAAATTATTAAAAACTTGTGTCCCTTAAAGGTGATTTTCCCTCTTGTCTAGCTCAGTGCTCAGGTTCTTGGGAAAATCATAATAATTGAATAGGCCTTTGTATAAATTGTCTTTGCACAGCGGTATCCTTTCCTGTGTGTCTATCTGTATGCATGGGTGTGTTTGTGTGTTCATCTGTGTGTGCCTGCATTCATGTGTGCCCTCACCGGCGGTGGGGCTGAGGATGGAGGCCTTGCAGGCGGCGGAGGGCAGCAGGGGCATGGCGTCACTGTTGCTGAGCTGCAGTGCGTCGCCCTTCTTCACGGCATAGTGGCCCGTGAGCAGGGTGAACCTCACGCTCTGGGGCAGGCCGGCCAGCAGCGGCTCTGTATGGCCACAACAGACAGGCAGGGAGGGGAGCGTCAGGCGCACACAGAAACAACATGCATTCCTACTCTTGACTTTATTATTGAGTGCATCTTCAGCATATTTGCGTTTCAGTGTTTATGTGCCTTGTGCTGGCGCACTATTTCGCATTTGGATGTCTGGCACTTTATAATACTAATCCAATCAAAAGGTTGAAGCCAAGAACACTGACCAGAGAGAGGCTCCACGGTGAGCTGGGGCTCCTGGGAGTACACCTCGTACTGGATCAGTGGGTAAATGTGGGGCAGCACAAACTGGACCTGGCCCACCGTGGCGCACAGCTGCCTCAGGGTGTACGTGCCCGGGTCACCGCTCTGAACCAAACACACATGCACACAACGAATTGCACATTTATGAGAACAAATTATGAGGGGAATAAAGTGAAGAGCTGAATAATAGAAACCAGAAGCCAAAAGAGAAACAGAGAGACATCGACAGTGTTCAATCGGCAGTGGAAGCCACACAGCCGCTGCTCTTACCGGCGCCGTGAACACGATGGCGTTGTTCCCGGGCTCCAGCGTCACGTCCTGCACCTTCAGCATTTGCGCTCCATCGTCCACGGCGACAGAGGGCGGGCTGACGCTGTTGGCCGTGTCGGGCGACAGGCCACTGTCGTGGCGCCGCATGACCAGGTGGGTGTTCTTGCACACGATGCCTGTGGAGTTGAGCGAGTTGTCCGAGGGGCTGCGGTCCTGAATCTCGTCCAGCTCCAGTGAGGGCGTGGTGGCCGAGGCCGGCACCGCGTTCCCCGAGGAGTGGGGCTGGGTGAAGTGCACCGTGCCTGGGTTGGTTTGTCTCGGCGGGCCCTTGGACCGTCCGTGGGTCCCCGCCTGCTCCAGGCTGAAGTGGATGCTGGCGGCGAGCTGCTGGATGCACACGGCCACGGGCATCAGGCAGCGCAGGCTCAGCTCCACCTGCAGCACGGCGCCCGAGTGCACAGAGGCCGTGGACGGACGGAAGTCCAGCCGCGTGAGCTGGGCGAAGGCGGTCATGCTGAGGGTGACTTTCTGGGCGGCTGACGGGAGGAAGGGGAACAAAATAGGAGGGTCAACTTGGACGCAATGTGCACTGCGAGTGTGAGCTCATGGAAATTTCAGGGGAGCCTTTGTAGCAGACGTGCACACTTACACTTGTCTGTTGATTGGCTTGCAAAGGACAGGATTTCCTGACAGAAGTTTTTCCTCTCCTCGTCGGTTAGATTTACATCCCCCGCCAACAGGGCGCACGTCTGCAGATAGCTGAATAGTTTGTCAAGGGAATCTGTTCAGACACTATTTCGATTCAATGCCCAAAGTAAACAATCGTTTCTTATTCAATTTGTGTAGTCATACAAATCTGGATTTCCTCATGAGCTAAATCTCAAATGTCAAACTAATGAGTCAATTGAGCACAGGTTTTCGTCAACACCTGGGAGGACATTTACTCTACTGTACTTTACTGTATTTAATGTGACGGCCAAGTGCTTTGAAAAGGATACTCCTCCGTCCTGCCCAGCAGCTTCTGGCACGCTGCAATGTTTTTCCTGGTGTGCGTGACAGGCAAGCTCCACCCCTCTGACACGTAGGACTTCAGGGCTTCCTGGAGGAAGACCTCGGCCCGTTCGGGTTCCCCTTTCCTCCTGATAACACACGCACACGCACACACACACACACACACACACACACGGCTGAATGAATGGGAAGGGGACAGGGATGTTGATCTGCTGCAACACACAACGGGAATGTCGCTCTTCCTTACATGTAGAACTCAGCGAGGCTTTTCCCCACCAGCCTGGCTGACCGCAGCCTGCTGATGTCCTTGTACATCTCCATGGCAGCGTGAGAGAGCTCCTGGAAGAGAAAAGGAGAGGAAAAGGAAAAGCAGAAGGAAAGGGAGAAGGAGAAGAAATTGAGTGGTGAAAAGTCATGAAAAAGACTTCAAGGACAAATGTGTGGCAGCGTGTCTTGTGACTTTGTGTAAACATATTTGAAATAGTTTATCTGCTGAAGCAAACCAGAAGACCACTCACGAGGTAGTGCCTCTCGAAGGCCTCGACGGACGATAAGGCCTCTTTGAGCTTCTTGTACGGGCTCTGCAAGCTGTTGACTGTGCAGAGGAAAAAACAAGATGTTGTTTAACATTTTATTTTAGTGAACGGTAATATATATAATATAATGTAAACCAACTTACACAAAGCGTGTACTTAATATTAGTTCCTCCCACAATTTGTTAGATATTATTTTGCATTTTTTTTATGCCTTATTATAGAGTAAGATAGAGAGGAAGGTATGGGAGATAGAGGGGAGGACATGGATGCAGCAAATGACCACGGGCAGGATTCGAACCCGGGTCGCTGCTGGGTTCAGGACTGTGTCTATATGGTACGCGCTCTACCTGGTGAGCCGCCGGGGTGCCCCCTATAAAGAGTTTTTTTAATGTTATTGTTGAATAGGGATATTGGGAGGGTGACCAACAGCTAGGAAAGCAACTACTGTGTGTGCAATAAAAACTATAAAATCCAGAAATTAACCTGGCCTCATCCTGTCTCATTTTGTTGAGCTTCCGGTTGAGTGGTACGGATGAGCTGCATGAGTAAGGTGGTACAGTCTGGTTGACAGGGTCAAAGTGTGACGTGAACATGAACGGAGCAGTCTCTTACGGGTCTCGGGTCTCTCGTCGCCCAGGCCTGCCAGCAGGTCCACGGTCCGGTTCAGATCCTCCGAGGTGGGACCCTTCTCTGACACCAGGCCGCACAGCTCGCCCAGGGACTTGAGCTTCAGAGGGACACAATTAGGGCAGAGTTAGAAAAATGTATTGCAATTTTCTGACTCTTCTTAAAAAGCAGACATCGATTTTTGTCATTTTATTATTGACATTATTTTTAAATGTTCATTTATTTTTATGAGCTTTTAGTTGACTCATTCGAAGAAAAACACTCAAGAGCATTTGTTAATGTGTCATTGAATAAAGTTATGTAATGTATGCTTTTGGACCTAAAAGTTAAACATTAACCTTTTAGCAATAGCCTGCACCAAATGATAGGGCTCCCTGTAAAGTTCAATCATTTATATATTTAAGCAATGGGTGTTGTAACTGAAATATCCCTTATTCGACTTGGGATTGAAAACACAGACTTCTGAATCGAAATTGAAACCCAGCCCTAGACACAACGCAAAATCAATGCATACGTGTGTAGACTCAGCATATGAAAAATACAAATGTATTGTATGTGCTAGTTGAAGCAAACCATCTTAAGCTAAAATAATAGGAGCTCTGAGGTAGGGAAGGTTAACAAACTTGCACTGGCGTGTGCAGTCCGCTCCGGTACCTTGTCTGTAGCGTAGGCCCAGAGGCCCACAGTGTGCGAGCAGTTGGCGGCCAGCTGGGCCGGGTCACAGCAGCCCTCAATCCGGTGCAGAACCTCCAGGCAGCTGAGGAACACCCAGCAGTCCAGCGCCCCCTCCAGGACCGATACCTAAACAACAACATCATCAGCATCATCATCATCATGCATATCATTAGCCTCATAGGAAAAAATTGATAACTTAGGCAGTATGGAATGTAAAAAGCACTCGGATTGGCTTAAGATATAGCCAATGAGGCACAATGAATCAGCAGCGTTAGGAGAGTAGATTTAGGTTAGATATCACAATTTGGCCAAAATATGACTTAGGCACTTATGCTATGAGGCTAACGATATTTGAATAGAAACACACAAGTCAACCAACTCTACGTGTTAGCAGAAACAATGTGAAACTGAGTGGAATTCTCTCTTAATCCATTTCATCGTGGCAGAAAATCCAGATTCCCAGCTCATTTGTATACATTTGAGTTTGTCCCATGGGTCAGTGACGCGGTGCACAGGAACAGAAGAGGCTGAGGGCTATGCTTAAACACACCTCCAGCAGGTGGAGCTCCTGCACGCAGTTGTGCAGCAGCTCCAGGGCCCGCTGCGTGACCTCCCAGGGCCTCTGCAGGAAGATGAGCAGGGTGCACTGGCGGGAGAACAGGTAGCTCCGGAGGTCCAGCAGGCTGGCCTCGCCCCGCTGGATGCTGTCCCGCTTCTCCATGTCGATGGGCCTCCTCAGCAGCAGGCCGCTCCAGTTCCGGACCGGGGCGCAGAACGAGCCCAGCCAGTTGGCGCCGTCTGTTCGGGGCGGGGCGGGGAGGGGGCGGGGGTAGGGGGGAAGGAAGGAAATGCAAATGGATGATGTGAATAATATGAATAACTGGTAACTAACGTAATTTTTTTATTTCTTATTTAACCTTATTTAATAAAAGTTTGAGATGGATTTTAGAGAACTAAACTTAAAAACATCCTCTACAGCTGAATGCTTTTTGGTGTCTGAGGACCGCATCATATGAGGCCTACAACACACATCTTGCTAGCGGAATTTACCAAATCTAATTCTGCAGGGTCAAATCTAATTACATTGACGTTGTACACTTTGAAATATGTAAAAAAAAAAAAAAACTGATATACACGTGGCATTCTCTGTTTGTATTGGTACTATTTAGTTCTGACAATGTACACACTACATTCTAAATGATGTACAATGCAGTCGTGACAACTTTGTAGAGTGTAATTAACGCCCAAAATACTTTTCTAATACATCATATTCTCACTGATATGACAACACTAAGATATTGAGCTCGGAACCCATCCAGCAAAAAAAATGTGTTTATCAGGAATTGTTTACTGTACCTCCGGCTCCAAAGTTGAGGACGTACTGGGTGAAAAGGGCATCCAGTTCATCGTACTGAACCAAGGCATCCTCGAACTGCTGCAGCATCTCAAACACAAAGGCCAGCTCCTCCTACATTACACACACACAAAATATAGTCATTACCATTAGGGTAGAACCATGCAAGTGGTCTCGTTTCATCATTCAGATACATCCGGGACATGCTTCCCCTATTTCCCGGTCTTTGGATTGACTTCATGGTTTATTTACAGCTGATAGCAACTTTTACAGCCAGCACACCGAGTCATCACAATTCAGGAATACACCAGGGTTGGAATTGTCCATTTTTTTTATTTTTATATTTGCCCACGTGTTAAAACTTTTAGGGGAATTTTGGATAATTTCAAGGGCAATTTGATTAAATAATTCTTTAACATGGAAGGCCAATATTTTCATGACGAAATAATGGTCAGATTAATCTACCTTGAAAATATTCATTAGATGCAGACATTTTGCAGACAGAGTGAAACACAGCCATTAACTCTTTTTTAACTGAGGCGTTTAGTCATCCCGATTTCAAAGGGAAATGAAAAAAAAATTAAATGTTGGGGCCAAATGCGCCAGCCGCATCCCACGCACCTGCACCATGAAGTACTCGCAGAAGCTCCAGCCGGGCTGCGTGCGCTTCTCCCGCAGCGTGCGCATGTCGTCCTCAAAGCGGCCCAGGTTCTTGGTGAAGGACATGAGCAGCAGGGTGCGCAGCTTCAGGAGGAAGGAGCTCCACGACTCCTGGGACCTGGACGAGTCCTTCAGGGGGTCCGACAGCACCACACACCTGGGGGGGGGGGGGCAGGAGGAAGGATGGGTTAGGGCGCGGGTGTTCAGCATGCCTTTGAGCGAAGCCATTTGTAAGACGTTCCCCCCCGGGCTCCACTGAAAATGCTGCATCGCGTCACATCACCTTGCCTTGTTTATGAGTGATTGACACATTACCATTGGATTACAAAACATATATAAATAAAAATATATATAAATAATAAATCTATGGCCTGTTAAGCCTTTTAAGACTGTACCTGTGATTATGGGCTATACAAAAAAAATAAAATTGAATTGAATAAAAGTCAATAAATTAAAAGCATGTTTGAAAAGCTGCCCCCTGGACATGGGTATTTAAAAAAAGAGCTGGGTATTTACAAAAGGGTTTCAAGAAAAAGGGGTGAATTTTTGTAATCAGCGTGCGACTGATTGGACCTCATCATCCTGTCCGGGTACGACTCCACCCGGCCCCCCCTTACCGGTCGCTCTGCTTGTTGCAGAAATCGTTGCGGATCTTGTCCACGATGGAGGAGCGCGGCAGGATGTTGGTCTTGTTCTTCTTCTTGGCATCGTTGGTCTCCACGACGACGATGACCCAGTCGACCGAGCCGTGGCCGCGGAGGCTGTTCTGCCAGCGCGTCATGTCCTCCTTCACCGAACCCTTGTACGCCTCCGTGTCCTAGAAAAAAAGACAGAAATAGAGAAGTAGAAATACAAAGTTCAGTTATTCATAGCATGTGATTACAATCACTGGCCTGTGATTCTGGGTGATTCACGACCTGGTTGTAAATGGTTGGAGGGAAAAAGAACAATTTGTTATTCACACATTAATAACACTGTTCCTTGGAAGACCGTTGGTTTTAGGTGATCTTATTAGCTTGGTGTCAGTAGTAAGGGTAGAAAACATGTTCACATCTTTAAAAACTTTGAGATGCGAGAAAAGCAAGTTTAGTCTGCAATCAGGCCCTTATATTGCCAACTTGGTTAATACATATTCAAGGGAAATAGATCAATTCAAACCAGGCTTAAACCAAATATTGACAGAATGCCTCTATGTGCACTGCTCAAACAATCGTTTGGGGAAGACAGCGATAGAGTCCATATTTAATTCAGACACATAATGTTTAAATGGCTACATCCGCAGTGTATAAAAGTACACATCTCATGTGTGTATTTGAGTCAGAACTGCTTGAGAACAAATCCTAGAATGAGCCAGGTTATAACATTGTCATTCACTAGAAAGGAATAAAGCCTAGTCCAGAAACTGTGGAGCAGCATTGATCCCATACAAAGAAGGTAAGATATGATGATAAAAGAGCAGAATATCAGCACTTGTGTACAACAACACCTTTATTTTGCCAACTAGGTCAATACATAATAAGATGTCTGCCCATCTACTTTGGTTTGTGGAACTCTATCAAATATGATCCCCAATATGAGGGCTTTGGCAGTTATGATTTGTCTAGGCCTGTTAAGTGCTTTGAGATGGAGATGAGTTATAACAGAGGGAAAGTGCTTTAATCTTATACAATTGCCTCTGGTGTGGTTAGAGCTGCAAGGCACCCTGGCAAAGTTCCCAGGTTGAACATTTAAAGAAAAAACATTAGTCATTATTATCATCCGCTGATTGAATCAGAAACTTCCATAATACTTAACCAAAAAGTTTGCAGTGACATTAATTTATCATTGTCCATTGCTATCAATTCTAAGCATTCAACTGGAGTAGAACAGTGGAACTCTTACAGTGTCACTGTCTTACACAGTGCCTTGATATTTGAAGTGGTTTGAATTCTACAATGTTGGTTGCTTGAAGATCAACTATACATGAACGGTAACATTTACGATCAACACGACATATTGAAAACATCAGCAGCACGCTTGACCTTGGGTTACACAATCTCTCTGGAGTATAAACAAGCCTACTGCTCAAAAAGATTGCATTATTTATTTATTGCAGTAAACCAGCTGATGCATGGGAAGTTCTTCAAAATGTTGCTTGATAAGAAACAGACATGGCCCGCAGCTGATACTAAAGTGACAGCCATGAACGCCTGTTTGCCTCATGCATAAGAGACTAACATGTAGTTCCTCCAACAGCCTTTGGGTGGTTCACGGTAGGTGGATGCAGTAACATGCCACCATTCTAAGTCAATGTAAAGAAAATGGATTTCATTCACGTAATGCAAAGTCAATACACTTTATTCAGTAATGATCTCATGGGTCGTTCATCTCCATATTATGTGTTCTGTGATTCGCTGCTTAACATTTTATATTTCATTACAAAGTTATGAAGGATTTAATATTTATGAGTTTTAGCCATAGCCTAGACTTTAGCCATTGAGTGCAAGGCAATGTGCCAAATATGGATGGTTTCCGATGGTGATTGCATAGAAGTGCAAGGCCCTAAGAAAGCCAATTTACATCCTCAAATTGGGTGACGTCATAGACGCTACCATCCATATTTATTATGGTCTATGATTGCACCTCAGAAAATGAACATTATGCGGGTCATGCATCTTTTGAAATACTCCCTTGATTTGCTTGCCTGAAAAACAAAGTAATGGAGAGTCCAAAAGAAATGTGTATGATCTTGGCACGAGTATAGGTCTACATCCCGCACACCCAGAAGCAAGGCCAAACTAAAACTAATCCAGTAGTGGATAATGTAATGCGAGTGTACATTATGTGCGTTTCCTGGGTCTCGATGATACCACTTCCTGAAAAAACATTGCTTCACATCCCAATTTCTGGATAGCTGATCAAGCAGATCAAACAAATCTGTGAATGGGCAGCCCAATCGCCAGTGATCCGGATGAATAGACCCATCTATACAAGCTAAGTCCAGTACAGCAAGGATTTGCATGAGAAGATAACATTGTTCACCTTAGGCAAATCGAGTGCAATAAAACAAGCGTGCCCCTTATGTTTGCCTCGGTAGAATTAGCCAATGACCGCAGACAATTTAGAAAATAACCCACTTTGTGTTGCCCTCTGATATCAAGACACTTATAAGCTGGTCTATCCAACTGGTAATTTGTTTTATATAGTCCCTGGATGTTCACATTCTCAAGCAAATCATCTTAGGTGAACATGATATACGAGTTCAAGACACAAGCACCTTTGCACCTTTCAACAAACAAGGTACAAATTAAGGCATTGCCTACATATCTAAGATTTGCAGGCATACATACAGGCATTTTAATGAATATGAAAAAACAGTTTCTGGGCATTAACATATTGTAGGCATTTACAGACTAAATCTCTGAGGCTACTCACACAGCAGTCCGTCCAGTAGATATGGAGAAAGGGGAAGGTGAGGAGAGCTTTGTTGCCTTCCTTGGGAAGGAGCTCCTCTTTAAACTGCACAAAATTAGCCTCCAGGTGGATCATCTTGGGGGCTCGGCCATAGGTCCTGGACACAAAGTCAAATAAAACAAGTAGTGTGTTTAGCCTCTATCCCTAACACAATAGTATCCATTACCTATTAAATTATAGAACCTTTATCCTTTGCGGTTTCCACTGTGTAATATTTTGGTAGGCTATATATACAAACCATACTTGAAACTTCCCATTATCAGTTATCTATCTATCTATCTATTTATCCATTTATCCCTCACCCATGTCATCAATTAAACAGCAGGGCTACTCACCTCCTCCATTCCATTGGCTCCCGAGGAAGCTGTTGGGCCAATGGGGTGTAGAGGGATGTAAACAAGGCCTGGTCTCCACCGCCTGTAAGGAATGACCCCGACGAAGAGGCACCAGGACAACGTCACTTTCTATAAGCAGTTCATGAACGGCTGCTACCCAATAAATATCAAATCATCAACAGTCAACTGCACATTAGTTTTAAAATAGCACATGTTGTGCAACCACACATCATGAAAACCACAATAGGCTCACATGTCTTGTAGAACTAAAAAGTTGAAGGTCTGGCACCATATCATCACATGCAGCTAATTATACTTTACAGCCATATTATTATTGTTTAAGTCACAGACATGTTGGCCAACTTCCAAATTAAACTATAGCCAAAGTAAACATCCGATTAGACTCCCATATTGACACGCCAAACATAGTTCACTGGAAGAGGCATTCGTCTCAGCTTTCTAACCAGACTCATCAAAATCACTCGGACGGTGACGGTGTCCATTACCAGCAGTACGATGACTGTAGTGACTGTACCTAGTTGTTCTAGGCCATCTCACATATTTAAAAAAGGGCTTCCAAAATATCTTAATGGAATATCTCTGGAGGCGGAAGATCAAAAATGTTCTGTTAGGTGTCAGAAGCAGTGTTGCACCACTGCCCTAAAGAACGCAAAAAGCCAATAGAAAATCGCGTCCTTTTAATGACAGCAGGACTACATTAACAACGGTTCCTCTGCCTAGGGCTATTGCTTCTTTTAAGTAAAATGAGTTTCAATTAACACTAATCTTGGGGAACGTTGACATACAGTACATACACACATAAAGGACCGCTCACAACCCGAACGACTGAATCCTTCAAATGGACCAGCCTGCAATGTAAAGTCGCCCATAGCCCCTCTAGTGGAGTCAATTCTTAAAATAGCCTCAGTCGCTTGCAAGCGCCGCCAACAAGGGATTTAGGATTGTATTCTGATATAATGCGACCATATGTACTGGCGAGACGACTGGGCTCCAGCTGTCAGTGGGTCGTTGACTGGGAGCTGCAAGGTGGATTCCTGCTCGGTGACAGCAGGTAACCGAGACTGCAGCAGCGGCTAGTGACGTACCAGGGACGGCTAGGCCTAATGGTCACTTTGGAAAGGTCTTTACTGAAATGACACATTTCATGAAATGTGTACACTCGGCCTTGGCGTATGCCACGAAATAAACTGTTGTAGGCAGCCGAACGTAAGCTCAAATGCAGACCAAACGCCGCCCTCCAACCCTAATGTGTGCAGGCTTGCTATCCTCCGCTAGCTTAGCCCGGGTTAGCTGTCAGAGCTCGCAGCACAAGAGTTCAACATATCCTCGCGAAGAAACACTCACATGTCACGATCGGCTTGTTTTCCATTGTATAAATGATCGGCTTTTCTTCTTGGGGCTCCATCTGTGTTAGCGATAGCCCCCCATGAACATGACACCCAAACAGCAGCCTTGTTGTTAATAAGTGCTTATGTATGCAGTTGTGTTGAATCGGTGGGGCCCGTGTCCACCTTGCACTTCCTGGAACACCTCAAACACAGAGCACGTCAGCCCTGCGTCATTAAAGGGACAGGACCATGCATTGAAAGGACCACAAGTGTTTGTGTGTTGGTTTTAGTGCAGCAAGTAATCGTCTCTTAACACACAGACGCTAGTTTTATTATTATCGTTGGGAATGTGGAAACTATGTATTGAATAGTAATTGATTACTTAAAACACATAGCATTTTGGTTGGTTTCGTTAAATTTGTCTATCCTTTTTGCAAAGATTGAAAGTTGGATCACCAACAGCTTCTCTGTAACCTGTTGGCTTACAATTCACAGATGACTATATAACACTAATATATCCTGTATAATGCTGTAATAAAAGTCCAGCTGATTATTTTCAGTATTTTATTATTAAATAAGACGCATATCAAAATACAACAATGCAATCATGAATTGAACTACCTCACTTTTATTTTTTTAACAATATTAATTGAAATCGTCTTTTTTGCTTTCACTTTTAGCATCGTGGTTTTTGTTCAACTTCTTGTCATGTGTTGGTTATGTGTCACTGTGACCACTAGGATCTCGTTCTGCTTTAGCAGCTCTATCATCGTTTGTATTTTCTTCTCTTTTTTCCCCGCTGCCCTTTTCATCTTTTGCCCCCTTATCCATGTCATCTACCATTCTATCCAAACCTTGCTTCTCTGTCGCTTCCGTTGTGCCTTCCCTACTCCCTCCAGCTCCCTCTTTGCCCTCATTGTCACCATTCCCCTGCCCCTTCCCGCTCCCCTCGCCGACCTCCTCCTCTCCCTCTGCCTCTTCTCGCTCCTGGTCCCCCTCCCTTCCCATCCCCTCTCCTCTCCTTCCTTCTCCTGCGTGCCTATCCAGCTCCCCATCTCCTTCCCTTTCTCCACCCAGCTCCACCAGCGGAAGTTGCTCCATCTCATCCACCTCCAGCTCCAGCAGCTCCACCCTGCCCTGCATCTTGCGGTTGCTGGACTCCAGCTCCGACATGAGCCGCGCCAGCTTGGTCTGCAAAGTGTCCAGGTTGCTCTCCAGCCTGTCCAGCTTGATCTCTGTCTTCTCCATCTCCGTCTGCTGGCCCTCCGCCGACTCGTCCAGGATGCCCATCTTGGTGAGGATCTGCCGGCCCTTCTCCTCGAGGTGTTGCTTGGCGACAGGGAACTCAGAAAGCACCACCCTCAGGTCCTCCTTAGACAGGCTGAAGAGGTCGGAGTGGCCGATGCTACGGATGTTGGCCGTGCGGCGATTGCCTGATTTGTTTCCTGTTATAACAGAAGATAAATGGAGAGTCTTAAGAGATATGCCACCCACGATGTTTGTGGGTTGGTTGGATGGTCGTGTGCTGTAGTGTGTGTGTGTGTGTGTGTGTGTGTGTGTGTGTACCTGTGTGTGTGTGTGTGTGTGTGTGTGTGTGTGTGTATGTGTGTGTGTCTGTGTGTGTATGTGTGTGTGTCTATGTGTGTGAGTGTATTGGTCAATCCAATTTCTTCACTCCGTTACCTCCACCCAAATATGTACACTTAGTATGATTTTCATTATAATTCTTACCTTTAATGTTGAGAATGCTAATTTCCCCAAAGAAGTTCCCATCACTGAGCACAGCATACTGTGTGACTCCATCGTCTGCCACCACGGCCAGTTTACCCTCTTTAATGATATACATTTCGTGGCCAACATCTCCTTTCTTGCAAACATACTCCCCGGGACTGTACACCTACAGGACACAGTCACGGATATGGAGATATAGAGTATTGATTAAGCCTTTATCATTAACAATGTTACCCATCCTTCCGATACCATATTGTCAAAACAAAACATCACCTATTTTATTATAGTAATAGTATTGCTAGTACACAGAACACACAAAACAAGACATACGACCATGAGTAACCGTCGCAGTTTACTTCATGAAACGGTCAAACGGATTGAGGTAGAATGAATTGATTAGATCAAATAAAATCACCTGGATTTATGTAATAGGCTAAACCACAACGAGCATGGATGGATACTTCACTCATCGTTTGACCTCTGACCTGGGGTGTGAGTTTCAGCACAAGCTCCTCCAGCAGGCTCTTCTCACAGTTCTGGAAGATGGTGACCTTGGAGAGGGTGGGCAGGTGAACGCTGACCGCGATCTCCGTCTGCAGCTGAACGGGCAGCTGCTTGAGGATCTCGTTCTCCCGCGTGATCTTCTTGTTGATGTAGAGGTGCTGGTACCAGTCAAAGACTCGCTTCCGCAGGTCCTTGCTGATGTGACGGCTGCGCAGGTAGACCTTCACCTAGAACAGCAAAGAGAAGAATGAGAAGGAGATTTGCAAAATGTATTTTAAATATATTCTTAAACCAATCACGCTGATTCGTTTAAGCATATACAATTTCAATGATTGAAATCAACAGGCGCAGGGCAAAGTTTTACACTTTGCTCATGTTACTGATACCGTTGATTAAACAATGTCAAAATCTAGCTCACCAGCTCGTGGTTTGGGAAAAACACATTATCACGATCCCTTAAATTTGTGATGACGTTCCCCACGTTCCCCACGATCGACGCAAACACCAGCACGGCGATGAGCAGGTCGGCAATCATGAACAGGTACTCCTCTTCTCTGTCTGGCAGGGGCGTGTCCCCCACCGTGGTGAAGATCTGAGCGGAGAACCAGAAGCAGTAGAAGTACTGCCGCCGCATTGAGTTGAACACGGGCCGGCTGGCGTTGGGGTACACCCAGCGATCGGCTCCCAGGCCAATGTAATTGGATAGTGCAAAGTACAGGCAGGCATTCCAGTGGATCAGGACAAAGATGTAGAGCATGAGCTTGGAGATGCGGAAGGTGTTTGGGTAGGAGGTACGTGTCTCCATGCGGTCCAGGGCCTCGCCCAGGCGGGTCATATGCAGAAAGCGGTTGACCCTGACCAGCGGTGTGTTTATGTCAAAGCAGAGGTAGAGGAGGTCCGTGGGCAGCAGAGAACAGAGGTCCAATTTAAAAATAACAGAGCGCAGGTAGCGCTTCTTCAGCTGAGCTTTGTCCTGGATCAGGATGCCCTGCTCCAAGTATCCTGAAGAGAGCAGCACAGATCAAAGTGATTGGTTCCCATTTGGCACTGGATGGAGAACCTCATCCATTAGAATGCTTGAGGCTATAAATACACTAGAGTGTCAGCATTCCTGAAGCTGTTAATATTCTCCATTAAATTTAATTAATGGATGATGTGAAATTAATAGGACATATCTAAGACTCTTACTTTACAGACCTTCCCTGATTGGCCTCTCATCTAATTTTTGTGAAATTTTATGGATTGGAATTGCAATATTTAATAGCAAAGGTTGAGGAGTGAGGGGTATGTTGGGCGTATCTGAACTTGAAAGACAATCTTGCCCTCTTCCTATAGAGTCTGGAAGATTGAAGAAACACACAAGCTAATAAAATAATGCAATCTTATAAAACAATGTAATGTTGATATGTAATTTCAACAAACAACAGACACAGCAGAAATGTTTCAACAATATACAGGTATAATATACAGGTTTAGATCATATGTCATTACCAGTGCGAAATTTTATGACCATGTCAGCTGCAAACATCAGGTCAGAGAGGTAGTCGAATGTTAGCCAAACGCCAAGAAAGTTCATCTGAATTTGTTTGAAGCATGTCCTACGAATGCAAAGTCAAAAACAAAACAAAGTAGTTAATTGTTGAATTGAAGAAAAGCCAGATGAAATTGCTCGAATCACGCAGGACTATGCAGTTGACCTACCTGCAGATAATGATCACGGCATTGTAGAAGATGGGGATGGTCATAACCTGTAGCCACACATAATAGAATTCCTCTGATGGATCAATGATCCCCTCTGTCAAACTTTCCAATATAAAAAGAGATTACAATAATGATTAAAGTGCTCAATCAAGTATAACATGCATATACTGAAGTGTACACTTGTGTACAAGCTTTGATTACATTTTAACATTTGAAATGTTCATATGACAATCTTAAGGTACAGATATCTGAAATTGTTTAAAGCAGCAACAATAATGTTCAATTATTAAAACATATGGTTGTTTTCTTTTTAAAAAATGGTGTCTGGTTATATTGGTTATGAGGCTACTCACTTCTTTTTAAACTTCAGAAATTTGTCTTTCTTCCCCACTTCCTTCTTGTCCTCTCCCTCCCCGGTCACCTTCTGCGTCTGACGCCATCTGATTAGCCTCTGCCAATGGTTCCTTGTGATCTTCACGTCCCCTTCCTTCTCCATCCTCATCTACGGTACACTGGTCGTTCACATTAATACATGTTCTCTCTCGTGTCAGAAATGACCTTTGCTCCTTGTGTGTTGACGTGACTATGAGTATAACACATAACAACGGCACTGAGAGTACGGCACCTGGAGATGATGCTGGTCTCCATGGGAGTGGAGCCACAACAGAAGCCAAGGGTCCTCTGGGGAGTTTGTCTTAAGCCTTAAGTGTTTAAGTCTCTGTCACATGGTGTTGGTTCATATTGTTTAATTTCTGAAGATTCTACAAAATATTGTAGTCTCTCATTCTTGGACTTATGCCTATTACATTAAAGAGTTTGTTGGTAAAAGATCACCTAAAAACATACATACCTGTTACCTAGTAGAAATATTTATTGATTCATAAAAACAAATTGTTATTATTACTCAGAATGTAATAATCTCAGATTTTTCTTCTTAAATGAATGGCGTAAATGTAAATTTACTGTTTGTGTATTTTTGGTTTTGTCCTGTAGATGTCTCCCTTGTCTTGCTGTAAAATCCATAATCTAGTTTATCTTGAATTGATTAAAGGGTAAAAAAAAAGAAAAAAGTTATCCTGGAAATTATGATTATTTTACCCCCCTTATTTGCTGTTGCCCTCCACAGCGTTCTAAGGCTATTATGATGATTCCTGTGTATGGCTCTTGAGAGTGGACATGAAGGCAGGTGGGTTACAAGCAAGTGATGTCCATATTCTATCACCTGTCACCTATCACCCTACCAGAGGAGTAGTTCCATCAGAAAATAATAACTTTTACATTGCATTTTTGGTTTTGTGATGAGAAACCAAATACGGGGCAAACTAGAAACCCAGTGTGTGTTTAATACTATATAGAATCAATCATTGGTTACTTGCCGGAAAATGGATGTTGTTATTTTTGCAACTATGTGTGTATGTTAATGTAATTTTTATTTCGGTAATTATAATCACATGTTGGTTATAACCAAACTAACTTTATGGTTGAGAGGTTTGAGAGATTATAATATTAGACCAAACACATCATTGTGATGCCAATTTAAACTTATGTTTTAGTTGGAACTAAACTAAAGTTGGAACTAAACTAAAAAAGATCAACCCTCTCCAGGCGCCAGGCGAAGACAGCATTCCAGGTAGGGCCCTCAGGGGCCGATCAGCTAGAAGAGGTGATTAGGGACATTGTTAACCCCTCCCTCAGTCTGTTCTCCACACCTGCTTTCAAAGTCCACCATTGTCACTTTGCCCAAGAGCACTAATTTAACCTGTATGAATGACTACTGTCCTGCAGTATTGACCTCAGTCATTAGGACAGGCTGCCTACCACCTCAGACCCTATGCAGTTTGAATTTTGGGTTAACCGATTCACGGTCACCGCCGTAGCCCTGACGGTACACCAGTACAAAGAGAACATGTATGCAAGGGCGGCTTTCAATACCATCATCCCCTCCAGAGTGCTCTCCAAGCCCATAGACCGGGGACTAAACTGCTCCCTATGTAGATGAAACAACAACTTCCTGACTGGGAGACTTCCTGGGTGGGGAGAATCAGTGACCGAACCCTCCTCCCCGGTCATCATCAACAAATGCATCCCCCAGGGATGTGTGCTCGGTCCCCTCCTGTTCTTCCTGTTCACACATGACACAACCATTGCGGGCCTGCGGTACCTTTGCAGTATGGTGTCAAGACCACAACCTCTCTCTCAATGTCGGCAAGGCAAAGAAGATAATTGTGGACCACAGGAGGCTAGGGGAGGGGGAACGTGCACTCATACACGTCAACGGAACTGTGTTGGATAGGATCAAATCTGCTCGGGAACGTCTCCGCTGCCTGAGACTGAAAAGTTTGGTGTGGACCCAGTTATCCAAACAATTTGTTACAGGTACACTATTGAGCATTCTGACTGGCTGCATCACTGTGTGGTACAGTAAGGTCTTACACAGTGTTGTCAGGATAGCAGGAACACATCATTGGCAGAAAGCTCACAGCCCAACAGGAAAACTACAACACATGCTGCCCCAAGAAAGCTCTCAGGATTATTAAGGACTCCCACCACCCAGCACATAAACTTTTCCCTCTGCTGCCATCTGGCAGGTGATACCTGAGCGTCCGGTCTGCACATAATTGGATTTTGGATATAATGGGATTTTGTTCATTTGTTATATTATTACCCTGTAATATACTATTGCATTCTAGTATTATTATTATTATTATTATGATTATTAATAACAAAAAAAAATATATAATGCTAAGCCCTTAATAGGCAGTTGCCGGGGACTTTCCATAAGATTTCAAACAGATCTTGCACAGAAAGGGGGGAGGGCACAGCTCACTTGTTCTACAGGGGGAGGAAACCTCTGGGAGCGTGAGAAATGTCTTGAACACCTAAAACAATAGGGCACTCTCGAGGGAACTTGCATGCAGGTTTTCTCTACCAGAGATGCATCCTATAGAGGGCATCTATCTGTCGGAGGGGCAGCCTAGAGGGCCCCTTTCAATATTTTCTCTAACATAGGGACTCTCTGGGGCACTTCATAATGTTCTCTCTATAGGGTCTTCCAGAGGACAATACCAAAGGGTCCTTTTCTCTAGAGGCACCGTGAGGGCACTTTGGCACTTTTAGTTTGTTTAGGACCAAAGGCGAGTGTATTTTTGTGTACAGGCCATTGCCGAGGATGTACAAACTAGCAGCATCCTACTTCAAGGTCACAGCACTGTGTTATTACGATACACTGTGGTTGCAATAAGTAACCTACAACATTGTTTGATATACTATGCAACAAACGAGGCAGTTGTATGTCATTGTATGCAATAAACTTTCCGTCAATAAAGTCAATTCAGATTCTCATTCTGATGTTAATGCCTTGCTTGTTTAATTTCAAACTTTTTCTGGCAAATCATAATAAAATACATACAACAATTCAACATTTTTATGTTCAAATCATGTGATTAAATGGAAAACAGATCACATATAAACTGAAGGAGAATACAGTTGCATAAGGAAAAATAATACATATGGATAATTGAACAGTATGTTTGTTATGTTCTGCCAGAAGATGAAATGTATCTTTACGGTCAACTCTGGCCTGATAGCTACTGTCCCAGTCCCAAACGTGGAATCATTCATGCATGTACTGGATGAGAGTAATTCCTCTCTGGACCTATTGATGTGATTTCAACGGTTCGGATTACACTTTCATTGTGTATGAATGACACATTGACGCATCTCCCCATCACTTAGGATCAAATTGGCCTCTTCCTTGCCTCGACCTCACCTCTATGCAACGGACTCACCAGCATAGCAGCCCGCACCGTGCCTCACACATCCGTGCACTAAGCGCGTCATAGCGTCCCCTACGTGTGGGTGTTTGTGTGACAGCGGAATCCAAGTAAGATGGCTGCGGAAAAGGGAGAGTGACTGTGAAACCACAGAAGGAGATGTGTATCTCTTGCTCAACACTGCGTGACATGTCTCATGAAGAAGTGGTTGTTTACGTCGCTGCTGCCAGCGCATCGGCACCGGATAACGAGCTTGTCTACGAGCGTTTATCTCCGCGTTAAACGTCCGACCGCTGGGCTGATCTGGTGGATTTAACAAGCAGCCAGCTACTAGCCGCATTAGCGAGAAGCTAACTAGAAGCCGTGTTTTTTGGGAAATGACCCCCTCCAACCCTCTTTAGGACAGGACCCCCGACACTTGAGAACCCGTGGGCATTCAAGGTAAGACACTCCTGCATGTGATCTGTGTCAACGTTAAAGCAGGAGAGCAATGCAGCTGTTCCCAGGTCAGCTGTACCTGTGAGGGAGTCAGTCCTATGGTAGCTTGGGCTTTAGCACCGCCGAGCTGGTTTGAATAACGGACACTGTTGACATCTAGGGTTTTTGCTTTGTTGACATAACGTTAAGGCTTTCAGTTGAAATATTTGGAAACAACAACACGAAACAAATCGTCTATCAAATCTGTATCGTGGATTGGAGGTTTACTGTAACAGCTCTGTGTAAGGGGCAGTGTGTGCTGCCATGCATCTGAATGTTGCATCTGAACTGTAAATGCAGTGCGGGGATTAATGACTTTCACCATCATGTGACACGTAAACGATTGTTGGGTATTACACACACACACATACATATACACACACACACACACACACACACACACACACACATATATATATATATATATATATATATATATATATATATATATATATATATATATATATATATATATAATGAAATTCGCTGATTACTTGTAATTTCGATAATCTTTTTGAATGTAACAAAGGTGTGTACTCGTCACACCAACTGCAAATGACTTAGAAAAAACACACACACACACACACACACACACACAGCATACGTACATACACACCATATATCCATACAATAATATTCATGCTTACATACATACAAACTGTACATACACTGCAGCATCACTTTCAAAAAGGCATCATACAGGCTTGGTTCTACTTCTGTAAAGACACAATATTGTCTTTATTTTGCCGAGGGCATACTATCCAAGCCATACAAAATGAATTTCCATTAGCTTGTTCTCTTTTCACTCGGCTTTCCTTTTATTTACTGGAGAATGGAATCACAGACTTCTCCCGAAGCTGAAAGTAGAACCATGCCAAACTAGAGCATGCCAATGTTTTTGTCATAACAAGGCCCCGTTTATATTGAAAGGGCATATGCTTCTCAGATGGCCCCTAATGGAGTTATGCTAGATCTGATGAATGACATGTGTGGACATGTATCGTGCAGTTCCCACATCCAACTTATTTGCAAACATTAAGCTACCCTGGTTAAGCAGGTTAACTGCCAACATTGGAACCGGCAGGTGAACTTGGAACCATTTTATGGTTCTGAAGTATTCCCCTAGCCGTGGAAATCATTTACCTGTTTTATTTTTTTTCCTAAGGCACATTATGGAACAAAGGTTATGTCGGATACATAAGAGTCCTGTTTTGTGACTTTTTACAACAGCATCCAATGAGATGAAACGCAATAGGTATTCGTAGGAATTTGCCCGAAATTAAAACATGTAGGCAGTTACTAGATTTCTGGCTGCTTCTGTTCTTCTGTAGTGTTCTCTTAATGAAGCACACAGGCTGGGTAAGCTGCAAATTTATTGGTCTTGGTATGTGATGCTCTGTGCCCTCAACCTTCCCTTCCCTTCACCCACTTAAGTTCAGCCAGATTGAGCTTTGGAGTCAAATCATCACACTCAGGCTTTGGTTTTGCCCAGTGCATCTCTAAACCATTCCTGCAGCCTGCAAGCCATAGGAAATAATGGAGTTTAAAGTGTAGTGCTGAACACACAAGAAAGCCTAGCTGAAACCACTTGGATTGCGTCAAGGATGCAGATTATTCTAGCTTCAATGACCTTGCTACCTTGGCCTTTATTTGGACAATTCGCCAGAGCCTCATACATTAGAGTGGAGGACATGTTTGACTAAAGAGAGTAGAAGGGTATCTCAAGATCCGAATCAAGGCACAATGATTCCCACTCCTTCAGAGCTTTTGTTAGTTGGGTTTCATACGGCTAACTGAAAGCTGATCACAGTACAAGGGATGCTCTGTTAAACTCCAGACTGCAGTCATTTAGACATGCTTTCTTGGTTTATTACTGCTGAAATAACTTTGCCTGAAAACAACACATATCTGTAGTATTGACTAGCTATGCCCACTCATTTGAGATCCATAGATCAACCTTTCTTCACATAGGTTTGAGAGACAGAAGAATGCTTTAGAGATAAAAATGAAAGTCCTTGCATTGTCTTTGCAAGAATGTTGTCTATTAAAGTTAATAATTAACTACACTGCAGAAACGTATTTCTCCCAAGGCAAAGGCAGAAGTACTTAAGCTGCTAAACATGCAAGGGTTATAAAATAAAGTTGTGTGCGCAAGTTTTTTCTTTTAGAAAGGCAATCAAACAAATGTGTGAATGTAACTAACCAGACAACTGGCCATCATTGTCCTCCCACTGTCAAGAGAACCCATTACTAACACTTTGAGCTGGTTGTGTTATAATCTCCACAAACTCCACATCTGTTGCATCTGCAGGTACAAGTCCAGATCCTAGTTTGAACGGTCCCAGGCTACCTCAAGTCTTAAGATCCACCGGGGCCATGTGCCATGCTTCTCCCTTCCCCGCCATCAGGGCCAACATGAAGATATAGTCTTCCCTGCTGACCAGCTACAGTTCAGGTACGGTCGCTTGTTTAATTCATAGGCCCTTTTCTTTTCTCTCTACAAGCCATGGGTTCCATGTAGATTATGAAGGCATCCTATGAGGGTAACCTACTTTCTTGGCTTGTGATCCGTTGCTGGGCTAAGTATAGCCAGGAGTATTGGTACACTGCATATTGTGGGGAGTTGAGGAATCCTGTGCTCAATCACTTCATCTGGCCCATATTTTCTGATTTGTCCTCCTATTTTGTGGTACAAACAAAAAACGTGGTGTAAATGCTTACATGATTATCTCGGCATGAGGTGGTCTGTGACTGACCTGCTGCATGCCTGTAATAGTCCACCCCTCGTGACTTTTTCATTTTGGTTGCGTGATTCAAACATTCTGAACGCTGCTTGTCATTTCCAGCCCGTTCGTTAGCTGGGATCTAAGCTCTGATGCCAATTATGTGTGGTGGGTCAAGCAAGAATGGAACTTGTGTATTCCCCTAATCCACTTTCATTTGACATAGCTGATTGTCTGACAATGAAAACAACCATTTAATTTCTAGAATTTGACCTCTGATTAAGGCAAATATATGAGTTGCGATAAACCAGACACATTCATATTCTAATACCGTATCAAAATAATCTTGTGCAAATAATTGTGCGGTTCTTATTCCACTCTATACTCAACTCTACTAGCCTAGCCTGTCACAAACAAACAAGTATGTGACCTAACGTAACCTGCATCCACACCACAGGTTGCTTTTACTGTGAACCACTCAGCCTTGTGTCCCAACAGGTGACATGACGCAGTGTGCCCTCACTCCCCTGAGAGCAGGCCCTGGAATTGGTTAGGCACAGGTCTGTGCGTGGTCATGCAGAATGATTACAGTTACCGGGCCATCGAATGTTAGGCATTGCGCAAGAAGCTGTCTTGCTAGCACCAGGCGAGCACTAATTGAAACAAATAAACAAACTGCAAGGGATGTAATTGTGTTGCTCGACTGTAACTTTGGACATTAGAAGCATGGACACAATGGGAGTCATTTAAAAGCAGCTTTTATCAGGTTGACCATATCTGGAACAGCAAAAGAAACCCAAAGCCCAAACCCAGTCATATAGAGCAAGAGAAAAGGAAAGCAAACACAGCATATTTCAGGTAAAACTCGGATACTTTCATACATTTAAAAGGTAAACAAAATACTGTAACAGAAATATGTGTTTAATTTGGCTCAGGGCTGACTGACGTTATTAAAGTCGGTACACATTTACATTACGGTCTGTCTGGGTGCAGCCCCAGGGAGATAAACTTCTTTGTGTCTTACACAGGTGGACTTTGCACCTTTTCCGGTGAAACAGTGTGCACTTTGGAAGGCAGCGCTAGGTTGCATCTTCCTCAAGCCCTGACTCCAGTCAGCTTAGAAAGTTAGCTGGGCTATAGCAAGGACAAAGTGCAGTGAGTTTGCTGTTTCTCTTTCCGAAATGAGGCAACAAAAGGGTCAAGTGAAGCTTATTTCGGATGTTATTTTTCCAATTATGATTTTTGGTTCTCAGTTTTTGCCGATGGCTGTTTGCTTTCTTAAAGACTGCCCCAACCCATTGACTCAGAGAACTGATGTCAGAGAGGCCAAGCGATCCCCACATGACTCCTGGAAAATAACCGACCAACCGTCCCTCCCTCTTTCTCCTTGCTAGTTGTTTCCTGGAAGTTCAGGGTGGGGCGTACTGGGGAATTTGAGTGCTGCTCTGTCATCTTCCCCTAGTGTCCGGTACCAGGGCTCATTCAGGGCTATGGTTAGAAAACATTGCTCATGGTTGCTTCAGCCTCAGTCCTGGCACTAGACTGGCTGGCATGTGGCACCGACAACTGCCCTCGACCAAAAGAACATTTTCACTGTCTTCCTCACTCCAAAAATTAGTTCTACTGCATTTGACTTTTCTCAAAATCCTCCTGAAAACAATATTTAGTTTATTTTGGCCACAGTGCCATTATGTTGAAATAACCACACAGGGAGCCAAAGTGAAAAAAAAAACTAAAAGCACAGTACAGCTCATACTACAGTCCCAGTGGCTCTTGAACAAGTCCAAATGGTGCCCTGCCCTGCTGAGGGGTGGGCTGTTGTCTTGCAGAGCATTGTTTCCCTGGGTTTATCACAGCACATGTGTATGTGATGTGATGTGTATGTTTGGGGAAGGAAGGAAGGAAGGATAGAGGGGAGAATATTAAGAGCAGAGCAAGTTCTAATACTGTCTATTCATACCATTTTCCACAATTATAATATGTTCATTGGGTGTCTCTTTTATTTCATATTTTTAGATTGAACCAACTTTTCCACAGTGACATCATGTGCCAACTTTGTATTTGCTGTCGGTGTTATTGTTTTGTTATGTTGATATATTCCTCATACGCGAAGGCTATGAAAGAAAACATTTCCATTAATGCTCATACATTCGGAAATGCATTGGATTGCATCAGCTTTCCATGCAAAACCAACCCTCATTAATTGATACCATGAGTCTATTTCTCATGGTATCTTTGCATCTTGCATCTGAAGCAAAGATTTGTTAATTGCAATGATGCTTCACATTTTTCTTCAGTCACAGTAGTCATGTCTCCCGTTGCTCGTTCTACCCTTCTCGCTTACTTTATGTTGCCCAACACAGGCTAAAGGGCTTTTATATTTTGCCCTTTATCTTGCCCTTATTCTTCCCATCTGTATACACACCGTATAGATACGCACTGTGCATCTCTTTGGAAGCTATCATAGCGGTACTACCAGCAGCCTGTTATGTAATATCACATTGTTTCTCCTTCAGGACAAGGTTTTCCGGTTTTTGAAGGATTTTGAGGTCTGTGGTGAACAACATATTGCCGGTCAAACCTTTGCCAGTGTAAACAAATTGAAAGCTATTGGTCCGTCATAGTCATGGTGGATGATTGATGCTGTTGTTTCATATTCATATTTCAGGACACCAGAGAGATGGTGTGAAAGTGTGAGGGGGGGAAAAAAAGGAGAGGGTTTTGACCGGTTTTGTGAATGCTTGAATTCAAATTTCATTGCATGTATTATTACATGTATTATTGTATCAGACACATTTGCCAGCCAAATAAGGGCTAGGAGGAAACCCTGCTCGTATCTGATGATTTGCATGTTCATTGGCGTTGTGGACAAGGACACCTCAGTGCAGGCGAAACAACACGTACACGTGTTAAGTTGTTAATGATTACCCGTCTTTTGCTCTCTCCCTCCCACAGAGTGGCTCCGTCCGGCCGCCTCTATGGAGTGGTGTCGCCTTCAGACTGGATGACAGGATCTGCAGAGAGGAGCTGACCCCCCCCCTTCCCCCCCATGCCGGGGAGTGGACCACAACCACCTCCCAAGACGAACTTTTGACCTCCTAAGCCAAAACCTCCCTGCTGCCCGTCGCTCACCGGCCTCTCCCAACCACAAGGAAGAATCCGTCCATCCTTAACCTCTCACCCCGTCCCTCCCCCTACCCCTACTCCTCTCTCTACCAGTCTATGTCTTTACCTTCTCCTGGTTGATAGATAACTGTCCCTCCTCCCCCCCCCCTCCCTCCCTCCTTCCTTCCTCCCCTTCCTCTCTCTCTCTCTCTATCCCTTTTCCTCCTGTCTCCTTTCCTTCTCTCTTATTTTCTTCTCTCTCTCAACCCCCCCTTCCACCTCCCTCCGTTCCTCCATCTTTTGGGTGCCTCCTTACACACACCTGAGTTCCCTCTTTTGGGCTTGGCCTTCCACACGCCTTCACAGGCCGTCCAACCTATTCCTCCACCAACCCACCCCATCCCCCATCCCCAGCCCTGCAGGCTCCGTCCAGCATGAGCTGGCTGAGCCGCCTGAACCCCCGGGGGCCCGGTGGTCGGTCGGGTCGGAGCGCGGCCCCCGCCGGCCCCTGCACCGCCGACCCGGAGACCTGCCTCATGGTGTTTGAGAACCACTGGAGACAGGTGAAGACAGACACACGCACACGCATGCACACGCACACCATTATGATGAAGCAGTTAATTGATTGATTTGCATTCATTGATTCTTTGATTTGACAAAATCATGAATAAAAATACAAATAAATGGATGGATCAACATCATCTATTGAAAAAGGGATTTTGAAGGTCATTATGCATCACATACAAAGCAGGGTTTGTTCAGAAATTATTGAAAAGTATACTGCTTTCCCCTAAAGGGCCAGTCTTTCGTGTTCGTAACTGCAGAGCATGTAGCTGATTCGAACTGCCCCTATTGGTATCTGGCTACATTCCCTACTATCGGCCGTTGAAAATCAATGCTCAGGGTCTCAGGACTGGACCGGAGAGGCGGGCTACACTGAAGGGTTTGCTGTGTTATCGATTATTTCTACTCTCGTGTGTCGGAGAGAGACACAGTGGTGGGAGGGGATGCACTCTTCACTCCGACGTGAGTGCATTAGAAGATGGCATTATGTTACGAGAAGGTTGTGTCTGCGTACCGAGTGGCTATCCAACCGAAGGCGGCCTGGCTCTGTCGTAGGCCCAGGTCCCACCGTAGCATTATTTGACACGAGGCACCACAAACTGCTACATAGACGAATTAATCTATCAACCGACCCAACCTGCCAACATTCTCCAAGTCTTGTTTCTTTTTTCCCCCGCGTAGCTTATGGTATTAAGTTGCACAACAATCCTGCTTAAACCTGCAGGCCGTGGAACATATTCCCCGCGTTGTTCTTCAGCCTCCGTGAAGCAAATCAAAGAATGACTCACTAAACACACTAGCTTCTCCAGGTATGCGGGGCAGTTTCTCACGGCGCTCCCTTCCTCAGGTGTCCTGGGTGGTGGAGCAGCGCGAGCCCTCGTCGTCCAGCGACGACCTGGCGGCGGTGAGGAACCACACCGACCAAATGCTGTGCCTGCTGGCCGAGGAGCGTCCCCGGGACGGCCCCGACGGCGGCGGGGCGGGGGGCCCGCCGGCCCCGGGCCCCATCCTGGAGCTGGTGGTCACGGAGAACATCCTGGAGCGGCTGGTGCAGTGGCACCTGCGGCGCGGCCTGGATCCCGACAGCCAGGGGGCGCTGCTGAAACTGTTTGAGATGCTGATCGGGCAGTCCCAGCAGCCGCTGCTGCAGCACATGGCCGTGCTGCAGCCGCTGCTGGGCCTGCTGGGGGCCTGCGCCGACCCCCAGCTGGGCTGCCCCCCCGTCCTGGAGAACAGCCTGGTGCTCCTGCTCAATCAGGTAGGGGACCCGGACGGACAGGGCGTCCCCCCATGGACACACTCGCACTCACACTAGTACACACACACTAGACAGTACACACACACTAGGCAGCACACAAGGTAACCTGCACTCAGTGAAAATGTACCCATCTTTAAAGTGAATGCAAAATATTGTGAAATATATTTAGGTACTAGCTGTCTATAAAGCATCCTTAAGTCCCTTTGTAACCTTCATGGCCACAGAGCTTTAGGATCCTCTACGATCTCTACGTTACCCACGGCCCTTTTTAACATATATTTTTATGGGCTTTTTCGTGGCGTTATAGACAGGACGGTGAAGAGAGACAGCACACTGAAGAGAGACAGCACAGTTCAGAGAGACGGCACAGTGCAGAGAGACATGACATTGGGTTGAAGAAGGGAGGGAATGCAAAGTAGCATAGGTGGACCACAGGTGGGAATTGAACCTGGGTCACAGAATCGTACTGCCTGCGTGGTTAGCACACTAGCGAGGTTAAACCTTGCCGTTTCACCACCTAACCAAGTCCTCCCCCAACCCCCCCCCAACCAGGTGTGTGTGACCATGGCCCGGCAGCCCGTGGTGCTGGAGATGCTGTTCCGCGCCGCGCCCATCCAGCAGGGCCCGGCCAACCTGCTGATCTTCTCCCTGCTGGTGCCCTTCATCCACCGCGACGGCGCCATGGGCCAGCAGGCGCGCGACGCCCTGCTGCTGGTCATGGCGGCCTCGGCCAGCCACCAGGCCGTGGCACGCTACATCGCAGAGAACTCCTACTTCTGCCCGGTCAGTGGGATGGTGGAGGGGAGGTGGGGGAGAGGGTGGGGGCGGATGTGTTGCCATAACGGTAGTCTCACAAATCAGACTAAAGATGGATCATGGAAGGACCAGCTCGAATCTGGGTGAACGGTTTAGGTTCTTCCGCTTCATGTTTAGCGTTGACCAATCGTGTTGTTGGAGGCTGGGATCTGTAGCCATGTGTTTTGTAAGCGCTTACGGCGAACTCAAACTCGGCCAGCACTAGTAAACACGTTCTAAAAACATCACGTCGGGACACCCATGTTCTTGGGAAAAAATAGCCCTAAAGCTTTCAAGTCAACAGCTTTGTGGACTGGCCACGGTAGAAATCCATGTATTAAAATCCCCTTCTGAAAGCTTAATCCCTAGTAGGACTGCTGGATCCGACGTTAGCAAAGCGGTAATGATGTCCTTGGTCTTTGGGGTTGACGACTCGTTACAACCCTGTGGGACGGCAGGAAATCCTGAACTGGGGATTTCAGCGTGGATCTCTCCACTTATTCATTTCCTGGCCATTTTTGGTCTCTGTCTCTCTCCATGTTAGTTGTGGTTTTCTCTCTCGAGTGGAGTAGGTGTAGTTCAAGTTCTTGATTTGTCCCTAAAAGGGTATAACTTATGAATAGACAAAATAAATACAGACAAACAGCACAACAAAAATAACATGGGTCGTTCAGTTATATAAGTATATTCATATAATTTGAAATGACAAACAAACTGTATTCAAACTAGAATTAATTGTAATGCATTGACATTGTAAGTAGAGCTTTTCTGTTGTTCTAAAGACAACTGAAAATAGTGGCCTCACAATACCAATAGGTGATGGAGGCCTTGTTTACCTCGTTGACCAGTTGGCATCATTAGGAACTTTGATCTAGCCTTGGGCGACAGTTGGGATCACATGGAAATTTGATCCAAGTTCAACTTGGATCGAAATCCACTACAGCTGGGATTCATTAGTTAGACTCATCACTGGAACTCAGCGAAACGACAAATTGTGCAAATGTCCCACAGCGATGTGATGACTTGCAGTGCTAATCTAATCAGGCCGTAGTTTCAACATCAGGTTTCGTGAGACTCTTCTTATGGGTGAGTGTGGTGTATGTTTATGTTGCTTACACAGGCTGATACAGCATTGATGGCAGCTGATAATGAACAAAAGGGAAGGGTGTGTGTGTGTGTGTGTGTCCAGCTAGATACGAATCTCCTCTCAGATGTTCTTAATGTTTGACTTTCTGCTTAAAAAACTAGACTGACAACTAACAAAACTGTCTTTTCTCTTGGCATCTTTAAAAACAACCTTAAATGTCTCACCCAGGCTTGGATTGTGCATTTAACCAACATTTAGTCGGTCAAATACACAATCCAATCCTGGCTCGGTCATTTTAAAAGACGCACTCGAAGTATAAAAATTAAATACGTAGCAGCAGTCACACTACAAAGTAAGTAAAATATAACAGTTAAATACATGTTAAACATACAATAGAAAAGTGTGAAAGAACATGGACTGTATATTGCAAGTGTTGGCTGAGACGGCCGACCTTCTGAACCATGTGAGGACCTCTCACTGTACACACTGAAGTGTGTACAGTGGTGGTTCATGGGTAAAGAATGAAAAGGACCAAACAAAAACCATGTGTGCTGTAGTTGGTCGTGCGCTAGGCTAGCCCTACCCCATAATACCTACTCTGGCTTCTTGGACTGCTGCACGACTACAACCAAGGAAACAACGCTAAAACGCTAAATTTTCGATATTGGCCGCCTGCCATGGCTTTGCGTATCACACCCGTGTTTGTCGACAGTATTGATTAATGGCGTACAATCTTTTGCCTGAGATTTCTTTATTTCCACCCTGCCCCCTCTACCTGTATTTCTCCTCAACGCTCACGCTGCCAATGCGCCCACCGCAACACATTCGCGCACACAAACACGCACACACACACACTCACGTACGCTGAATAATGTATGAGTGTCGGTCTGACCTACTTAACGGGCAGAAGGACCAGAGGAGGTGCCAAAGCACCAAACGCCGGGGCCACAGCTGCTCCTATTGCTAGAGCATCGCTCCCCTTCTCGCTAGCAACATCCTTCTCGCTCTATTTACTCCTCCATCCATACCCCTCGTCCCCGTCCCCCCGTCCCGTCCACTCAGTCCACAGCACATTCTCACTACCACAGAGAACTATTAGTTGTGAAGTATCCGCCTACCCATCTATCACGTGTGTGTCTGTGTGCGGTATCGGTCTCCTTTCTCCACATTGTGTTGGGCCTGGATGGATACAGAGGCGAGCGGTGATGCGGTTGAGGGGGGGGGGGGGGGGGGGGGGGAGTTCTAGTGGGTGAGGTGTTGCTTTTCATCAAGAGGATGCTTTGATCTATCGCGCCCTCCTCCTTTCAGTTCCCCCAGCTTAGCGCACTCCTGTCAGTGTAGTCCGGGGTGTGTTATTCAGTTCATCTCTTCAGCTCACTGATGATGCCCGGGCTGTTAAAGCCAATTTTCCACACTTACCACCATGAACGCATACTGGGATGTATACGCCTTTGGCCGAACAAGCCACACGCCTTGTCTTGATCTGTTCTCTATCAAAACACCATGTACCTGAATGTCTATATCTACATACTATGTACATACAGGGGATGGGTGTACAATACTACGCCCCCCACTGCGGTCGGCAACAACGACCAGGCCTCAAGAAGCTCATGAGGACGTAAGGCTTAGCTATGGATCTGCATCGACGCACCGCAAGGGGGTTACGGACCCATCCTTGCGTCCACCGCAAGGTCCTGGTGTGCGCCTCCCCAAAAATTGTCGAGGCGACGGAGCAGCAAGGACTGTCATTGGTCCGCTCACTAAAACCCGACGCAGAACCAAAACAGGTTCACGTGTGCGTGTTCATTGCATTGCGTTGACGTGGAACCATAACTGAGCCTTAAACCCTCACGTCTCGCCCACCACTGAACGGTATGCCCCCCCCCCCCCCCCTCTGTTCCCCAGGTGCTGGCCACGGGCCTCAGCGCCCTCTACTCCTCCCTCCCCAGGAAGATCGAGGTGCGCGGCGACGACTGGCACGCGTTGCGCCGCGAGGACTGGATGGGCGTGTCGTCCCTGGTGCTCTTCATGAACTCCCTGGAGTTCTGCAACGCGGTGGTGCAGGTGGCCCACCCGCTGGTCAGCTCGCAGCTGCTGGACTACCTCCACAACGGCTTCCTGGTGCCCGTGGTGGGCCCCGCGCTGCACAAGGTGAGGGGGGGGTAGGGGCGGTTGCGGGGGTTCTCCCAACCTCAGAGCGGGAGAAGGGCTCGGGTCGTCACTCAAGCCGGGTTTATAGTCAGCGCGTCCGAGCACGATAACGACGTATACGTGGACCTCATGCACAGTACATACAGTACATACAGTACATACAGTACTTACAGTGATTCTGTCGGGCGAACCGCAACTCTCAAATGTTGAAGCAGAATGTGTGACCTGCCCGTCCACCATGGCATATGGCAAAGCAGAGACTACGAAGGCCACACACCTTTAAACGGGTGCATCACGGCGACTTTCTATTTGGCTTTAGGGTGCTTTGAGAAAGCCCTGGGGCAGGAAGTGGTCGGCGGTTAAAGCTTCCTCCTTAGAGCTGTATGTGAAAATGAGTTGCATGCAAAGGTTGAGCCTACCACCCATTAGGGGCCAAAGTGTTGGCATGAGTCAGTTCATTCTTGCATGCTTGCAAAATACATCCTACAAAGTATTCCATTTGGTTAAGTACTTAATTATTAATAATTAATAATTTACAATCTTGATAATTGATAATCTAAATTCCTGTTTAAAAGTTTTCTGTGTGGGACAGTACAGTACATTCAAACTGCAAATAGCATTGATTACACAATCAAAGCGTCCTCAAATTACCCACATGATGGCAAATAAAATTCTGATGGCCAACACACAGCCTTCATCCATGTAATCACATCATACTAAACGGATTACACTGGTTTCCTTTCCATGCACATAGCATTGGTTTAGACACGGCATTCATTCCCATACATCTCTCCCCTTCATTGACTTCTCTTGTTGGCTCCATTCCTCCTTCCTGGCGTGGCGTCTAGTCTTCTGTGGATGAGATGATCGCCAGCACTGCCTACCTTGAACTGTTCCTGCGCAGCATCACAGAGACGGCCCTGCTGAAGACCTTCCTGCGCTTCATCCTGATGCATCGCCACGACAACGACACCATCTTGGACACACTGCTCACGCGGATCAGCAGCAATTCGAGGGTGAGTGGGGGTGTGTTGAGGGCCTGTGTGTGCGTGTAGGCGGGTGGGTTTGTTTGTGTGTGTGGGTGTCTGTGTCCTCAATCGTCAACATTCATTACGTTTACATGCACAGCTTAATTCGATTAAAGCCATAGTTCGACTATGCTCCTCAATTGGACAACTGCAATTGTCCGCGTATACATAGCGGTGAGTAAATCAATTCATTGGCCGAAGCGTGTCATACCCCGGTACGTTAGGTGGCATTGTACCCATTTCAACTAGTGGTAATGGAGTGGAGCCACCGGTTGACCTCTTTACGTCACCAGCAACAACAAATTCAGGCGGCATTCGAGAAAGATGTTTCCAGTAGACAGCTGTCAGTTCACCATATCATTTAATCTCCGTCGTATGCGGACTGTCTGCTGAAACATCTCTTTCTCCTCCATGTTTGTTTCAATCTGGACTTCAGAGAGTCAAAGCCAAAGTTAATTTCCCCCAATTCCTTTTCCCCATGGAGATAAACCCCATTAGGAGTCTTTACTTGTTGTGGAAGTACCAGAGAGTCGGAGAACCCGACGCAGTCTGTAAGATTCATAATATCAGAGAATACCCCCGTCAGTTCGGCCGCAGCGCAATGAATGAATAAAGATCGTAGTTATTTTACAAACTCGTTGATGAGAAACATTTAGAAAAAAATGTACTTTTAATTCAGCCTTGGGTGAAATCGAGGCGTAGTGTGTACTGAATGCATGTTGATGATGATACACTCCTTATAGGGGGTAACTACTAGGGGTGAAACAAAAACCGATTTGAATCGGAAAATCGATTTTGATTTAAAAGATGCAAATCTTCTGAATCGAACTGAATCAAATCGTTCCATTTTAAAAATGTATCGTTCCTGAATCGTATCGTACCCCATGTATCGAGATACACATCGAATCGTCTTTTATTGGAGAGATGCACACCCCTAGTAACTACATTGGCACAACACCGGCTTCCTCCATCTTCTGCCTATCCGAAGTGAGTTGACAGCTGTCTACTGAAAACATCTTTCTCCCACCAGAGCAGCCCTTCCGCCACCCGTCCGTATATGGCATTCCCCGCCGCATCGCAAGGAATGAATAAAGATCGTAAACATGTCGGGAGAAAAAAACATTTATTTTGACAGATGTGCCCGAAGTTACTACTTTACAACCTTGTTGATGAGAAACATTTAGAAAAACATGTACTTTTAATTCAGCCTTGGGTGAAATCGAAGCGTAGTGTTTGTGTGCTTCCACCTTTAATGAATGCATGCCATGCGCGCTCCCGCGGCCGGGACACAATTCTTATAGGGGGTAACTACATTCACCGGCTTCCTCCATCTTCTGCACCACCTTTTTAAATAAATCGCCAGTTCTCGTTTTCTGACGGCGACAACAACACGACTATCGTCTCCTTCTACTTCTGGCTCACAGCCCCGGGCAGAGATCTTGAGCATGCGCAGAACGCAATTCAACGCATAATCCAATTCGACTCTGTACATGCACGCTTAGCTCGACTATGAATCGCATTATCTAGGGGTCTTAATTCGACTATGAGTAACCCAATTCGATTAGAGTATAGCTCGACTAAGGTGTATACATGCATCTTAGTAATCCAATCATAGTTGGACAAAGCCAATAAGTCGACTTTCTTGATTGTCATGTAAACGCACTGATTGTTGCACAATGGCTGTGCACAGTTTAGACTAATGTCAACTGGCAGAGCATATACAAAACATACAATACTACATTATTAAGTAACTTGATTTGATATGCCAGGTAGTCGCAATGGCATTCTTTTATTTTGATACAGGACCTAGTTGAAGAAGAGGTTCATTAAAACATTTTATGACACATTTGAGAAGACGCAGCATCATATCGTACTTTGGATCGACCAAACTACTTTGCATGTTCTTACTTGTTATGTGTTGCGATTTGCGTGCAAGGTAACAATAGTAACGTAGTTGTGTCCCGCAGCTCTGCATGGTGTCGCTGAGCCTCTTCAGGACTCTCCTCTCCCTCAACTGTGAAGACCTCATGCTGCAGCTGGTTCTCAGGTAACCCACCATCCACTCTGTTACCCCCCCGCAGACAAACCATCAGCAGGGCTGTGTTCCCCCGCTGAGGAATTGCTGACCAATCAGGCCATCTGTTCCCTGAACGGTTCAGGGAATCCATCTTGCCTGTCACTGCACTTCCCAGGTGATTGACAGTTTTACCTCGACAGGCAAGAAGTTGGTTGTTTTCTTTTTACAGAACCAAGCTCTCTTCGGCTCTCTCTTCCGCTCGCTCTTGCTCTCTTTGCAAATCTCGAGTCTTATATGAAGTTGTAACACTCAAAGTAAAGTACCAAAAGAGGAAACACAACGGTGTTGAAACGGTACTCTGCTGGAAGCTGATAAACAGACCCTCAAACCGAGACCGATGGGTTATCCCACGTGTAACATTGTTGTGTCCCCCCCCGTCCCCCCCCCCCAGGTATCTACTGCCCTGCACCCACGTCATGCTGAGTCAGCGCCGGGCCGTCCGGGAGGCCGACGTGTACGGAAAGTGCGCGGACAAGTTCCTGTCCCTCATCCCTGAATGTTGCCGGCTGGGCGCAGCGCCCCCTGGGGAGCGGGAGGACGACGTTGCGTTCTGGGGCAAAGGTAAGCAAGTGGAACCAGCCCCCGAAAAGCTGTTAGGGAAATGACCACACACAGAGTCATCCAGGGTTGCTCTCAGTGCTGCCCGTCACCGGAGTCACTAGTTCACACCTCTTGGCTCCTTGTCCTCCGTTACCGTAGCTATAGCAACGGACCCGGGGCCGGAACACGTGAATCACATTCAAGTAGAGCTGTGCAATTACTCTAATTTTGATCGCAATTTCGATTTTTGGGTCAAACAACCTCCAAACTCATATAATAAATTATTTTTTATGAGCATATTTCTTTTGTTCATTAAAAGTTTTATAGAAATTGCAGAACAGCTGGATACATATTTGTACATTATTTTAGATTTGAACATTTTTGGGTATTTTTTCAAGTACCCAGTTACAAAGATTTTTTTTGGAGAGAAATGCTGAATAAATGTTTCAAAAAAAAAAAAGGTTGAATAATCGTGATTTCAATATTGACCAAAATAATTGTGAGTACGATTTTTTTTTCTCCATAATCAAGCAGCCCTGCATTCAAGTTGACCAAAGTCTGTCCCTCTGTGTCCTCCTCAGCGCTCAGCAGCCCCAGCGCGGGGTCCCCCGTCCAGCCGCGGCCCAGCACCCCGTCCCGCCTCGCTCTCTTCATCCGCCAGCAGAGCAGCGGGGGGGTGTCGGGAGGGGGCGGGGCCCCGCCCACCCCGACCAACACGGAGGTGGTGCCCTCGTCACCGCGGGGGGGCGGCGGCGGCGGGCCCCCCGACCCCCCCGACAGCCCCATGCACCACCACCACCACCACCAGCAGCAGCTGCAGCAGCAGCAGCAGCAGCAGCAGCAGGTGTCGGTGGACTGCCTGGACTGGGAGTCAGGCTACCTGGACTACCTGCGGGACGCCCGGCGGGGCATCGAGCTCTGCTCCTGGGCCTGCCGCGACTGGTCGGCGCCCTACGACGGCGAGAACCCGGCGCCCGGGGCGGGCCCGCCCCCGCCCCCGCTGCCGCCGCTGACCGCCTGCAACCCCTCCATGGCCGTCTTCCACGAGCACTTCTCGTTCCAGCAGGGGGGCGGCGGGGCCAGCGACCCCGCCGGCCAGCAGAGGGCGGCGATCGTGGCAGCGGCGCGCTCGGAGTGGAGCAGCTCGGAGCGGGACAGCGGCGAGTGGGACGTGACCATCGGCAAGAACCACTGCATCAGCCTCACGCCGCGCTCCAAGAAGCGCAGCCTGCAGAGGGAGGAGCCGCTCTCCAGCGCCGTGCCGCCGCTCTTCCTCCCCGCCGAGGCGTCCACCGTCGACGGCGACTCTCAGGCCGCCCCCCGCCCCGCCTCCTCCTCCTCCTCTTTGGCCCCTCGCCGCCCGCCCCCGTCGTCGTCGTCGTTGTCATCGTCGTCCCACCCGGCGGCTCTGTCCAACGGCACCGCGGCGCCGGCAGAAGGGTGCTTCTCGTCAGACAGCCGGGACAGGGGGATGGAGGTCAAGAAGGTCAAGCGGGACTTTGGGGAGCCTCCAGCGCAGCAGCAGCAGCAGCAGCAGCAGCAGCAGCAGCAGCATTCAGACGAGAGCTCCAACCAGAACAGCTCCGCCTCGCTCCTCGCCCGCCGCCCGCCGTCCACGCCCCCACCCCCGCACCGTCAGGACAACGGGCACCTCAGCGAGGACGAAGCGGTGGCGCCGGCGCCACGGGCGAAGCCCCGCCGCACCCCATTGTCGGCGGCGCCGGACGCCGACTGGGCCAACCCGCCCGGGGCCGCATCACTGCAGTCGGTGGAGAGCCTGATGGAGGAGCTGCTGCAGCAGGCCCCGGCGGACCAGCTGCTCCCCGGGGACTCCAACGGCCAGGGCATCAGCATCGAGGCCTTCAACCAAGAGCTCAGCGAGCTGGAGGCCCGGGTGCGGGAGCGCAGCCGAGACACGGCGCCGGACGACAGCAGAGACCCTCTGGCCTCCATGCAGCAGCAGCATGAGGGGGAGGTGGACGACGACAAGGAGGTGGAGGAGGAAGAGGAGGAGGGTGGCCCCCTGCTGTCCGGCCCCCCGGAGGCCGATCAGACTACCCTGGGGAGTGGAGGCGAGGTCAGGATGCTGGGCTCTGTGGTGGGCAGTCCTGCCAGACCTCTGGGTCAGCCTGCCAGCCAGCCCTACACAGGTGAGCTTCTGGTGATCTGGGGAGCATAAATATGTTGTATTATAATATTTTCCACTTGTTGGGCAGTAATGGAATGTATTTTTGTAGGAGATCCATTCAAACAAAAATATGCAGTTATTAAGATGCCATGAAAGTGGTCATCTCGAAGATTTTCATGTAAATCGATGCATGTGACTGGTCCACTGGTGAAAGAACTTGGGTTTGTAGTATTATGAATGCTAAGAACAGGTGGTCGTGGAGACACTGGTTTGTATCTGGGAAAAATGGACACTTGGCGCCAAAGGTGTCGCTATGACAGCTAAATGGAAAGTTTTCTTTTAGATCATCACTTTAAGGAAGACCTAATTAAAAAAAAACAGTTGCTACTGTTAAATAGCTGTGCTGATGACGTATACATTTCTGTCTAGTCTTACAGTGTCACACCTTAAGTCCAGTATTGTCAAGACCAATTCAACCAATTGTCATTACTGTCTGAAAATACCACGGTGGCTTCAACACAAATACTTTCAGAACATTTCTAAATAAGTGTATTCTGCTGGCCAAAGAAAAAGGATCTCCAGGGATCTGATACTTATTATTGGACAACAACGGACATCGACTTCTATTGTTCCAAAAATACATGTCTGTTGCAATTGCAAGATGGAGAAAGTGTAAATAGGAGACCAGCGTTTTTGCTTTTATGTTTTAATTCAACTGTATTTCAGTCCCAGTATTTGTAAGGTATAGGTGAACTACCCACACAACCAACTATGATCTGATATGGCTGCAACTTACAATTATTCTCAGTCCATTAATCCAAGTCCTGAATAGTAAGAATGCCCATTACAAATTTCCAGACTACAAATTGATGTCTTGTCTTGATGTCTACAAGCAAGCACATGGCTTTCTTGGCAACATACTAAGTAATAACGGATCCTGAGCAAATACTTGAATTAAAGAAGCATCAAGCTAAAATGTTTGGGTATTTGTACCGGATAAACAACTTAAATGATGAATCAATTATGACAATTCGATTTAATACATATTTCTGTCGGACCGACTCTTCGATTAGTAACTGAACCGTTGCAGCCTACAACGTTGGCTTTGTTCATCAGCGTAAACCAAAAAAAGCTTAGTTTTACGCCTGCCAACACCCCTGTTGTTTTAACGTAATCTGCCATCTCGCCCACACTTTGCTTCTGTCTGCCAGGCCCGTTCATGGTGGTCCTGTTTGCCAAGCTGGAGAACATGGTCCAGAACTCCCTGTATGTCAACATCCTGCTGACTGGCATCGTGGCCCAGTTGGCCTGCTACCCTCAGCCCCTGCTCCGCTCCTTCCTGCTCAACACAAACATGGTCTTCCAGCCCAGCGTCAAGTCCCTCCTCCAGGTATGCCCCCCCCCCCCCCAGCCTCCTGAGACCGTCCTGATATTTATGCATCAGAGAAATTTATTTGCCAAAAATATGGCTGCCAATATGGCTGCCAAGCTCCAGCCAATCAGAGTGATGCTCGTACTCTCTCTCCGAATCCGGTTAAAAGTAAATCACAGACGTATTCTCATCTCCGAAAAGCCTTCAGTGCAGATTTCAGTTCATCTTTTCACATCCTTAATCAGTGTATTTCGGATAAAAACAGTTTTGATGTGGCTCACCGGGTAGAGCGAGAACTATTAAGGGCCGGTCCTTACGGCACAGACCCCGGTTCGAACCCTATCCGTGGTCATTTTCTCTCTCTCTCTCTCTCCCATACCTTCCTGTGTAACTCACTGTATTCTCATATCATAACATAAAAAATGCCAAAAAAATGTAATCTTTAAAAGAGAAAAAAAAACAGTTTGGATTGCTCAGTAGATAGGTGCACTTTCCTTTGTTGCCTTCATTGTTTTTTATTGTTTGGCAGACTGCGCCGCTGCTTGTTAGTCAGGAGTTGAAACCCACTCCCCCGACCACTGAGTGGACCTCACATAATTACATTTTTGGAATAACTTTCACTGGTATCGAGGCCAGACTGATCTGCAAAGAGTAACTTTGAGCGAGCCCAAGATAGTTTCATAAAGCTACTGTGACATTCTTCTTCTGGATACAAATTGTGATCTGCTGCTTGCACCAGATCTGAATGTACTGCAGATTGGTTTAGATGCATTTAGGTGCATGGTGGTCCTCTTTCAGTAGTGTCGTAATATGAGCTATTGGGAATCTGACCCACTTAAAGAACACCTTGTCCTTGGTGCACTGTTCTCTCTGGGCTGCCCTCTTGAGCCCAGAACAGACAAGTAATAGCTTTATCTCTGTCGTATTCCAACCCCGAGGCAGTTCATTGACGAGACAAGGACACATTTGCGTCTCAAAGTTTGGTGTTTCTTTCAAACCCATAAAAACCCCTCTTGCAGGTCCTCGGGTCGGTCAAGAACCGGATCGAGGCGTTTGCGGCGTCCCACGAGGACTTCCCCGCCATGCTGAGGAAGGCCCAGAGGTACCTGGCCGCCCGGGGGAAGGTGGACTGGACCGAGTCGCCCACGGCCGTACCCACCCTGCGACGCTCCGATTCACTGGGTGAGAGCAGCCACACACACACGCACACATACGGGGATGTTTCAGCCACACACACACGCACACATACGGGGATGTTTAAAAACTGATCATGTATCAAGCATGTAAATATAGACACTCTTGGCCCTGAAGCTTGTCAGCCTGTGATGGAGGTAGGGAAAAATAAACTATGCAGGTGAGTTGGGGAGGGGGTGATATTGGACCATCTGTGCCCCATACTAATGAGTGTCCCACTAATGAGTGTGAGAGCAACTGCAAGACACTGCTAAAGTCAGGTTGTTATGAGACCTGGATCAGACCCTGATGATAGAGGCTCTCTCATCCAGTCCCTGGTTCTCAAACCAAGCCAGCCCATTGGCTGGTTTCATCCCATTCCATGGACCAAAGCGGTCAACACACGATGAGCAACCAGCCAAGCTGCTCCATAAAATCATCTGAACATATATTTAAGTTTAGAACGGAAGAAAATCATTTGGCTTACAAAGCTGTAATCTGACTGGACACAATTCCAGAGGCCAGCATCCAACGTTGAAACTGTGGGAGCTGAATCCTCCTCATGAGTGGGAAAGCAGAATATAGTACTATGCAACAAATAGCTGGAATAAACTCCCTGAGGATTTAAGACTTGCCCCCAACTCTGACTTTTATGTCTGCTTTAGCTCTCTGCTAAATCTTAAATACATGGCACTTTCTACAATGCATTTCTTAACTTAGCTTTTTTATTTTATTATGTATATTATTGTATGCATTTATTTTACTTGCCTTTGTTTTCTTTTACTTATCTATTTTATTTTATTATTTCCTTTTATTGTATGCATTTATTTTCTTTGCCTTTATTTTCTTTGATTCATCTATTTCATTTGATTTTTTCATTTTATTGTATGTGAAGCACTTTTAGTCTGCCTCGTGTATGAAAAGTACGTTATGAATCAAGTTGCCTTGCCTTGAGTGGACCACTAAAGTCCTCCTAGAAGAACAACGTCCAGAGAAATGGAAAAGTTAATTGTAACGTCGAAATGCATGCAGTTAAAATCATCCCAAAGGCACCATCTCGCCAAATGGTTTGTTTTGACCCGTCTGGGTGTGTCTCGTCCTCTCTCGTTGCAGTGAAGAGTCGCAAGCCGTCGCTGGGCGACCTGATCCTGCGCCACACCAACAGCCCCACGCGGGCCCGCCACGCCGCCCAGCTGGCCCTGGCGCACGTGCGCGACGGCGGCCAGTCCCTGCACAGCGCCCTGTTCCGCGGCGGCGCCGGCGGGGGGCCCAGCGTCACCGCTGGAGGGGGCGGGGCCTCGGGCCTGGAGCGGCAGGCGGAGGCGCTGCGGGTGAAGAACGCTGTGTACTGCGCGGTGGTGTTCTGCGAGTTCCTCAAGGAGCTCGCCGCCTTGGCCCAGGAGCACGCCGTCGCCGTGCCCTTCGGTCAGAGCCAGGCCGCCGAGGAGTGAAGGGCGGGCCGCGGGGAGAGGCACCACCACCACCACCACCACCACCACCACCCACCCCTGCGTTCGCCCTTCTACTTGGTACGACCCGAGGCTCCAGGCTTGCAGCCGGCGGGGGTGACGGAGGCCACAGCCCGGGGGCCCGTCGCTCGTCATAGCTGCACTGCCATCCTCCTACCACGCGAGGGCAGGCTGGAACACGGAGGTTACTGCTACGTTGCCATAGGAATAGAAACAAAAAAAGGGGGTGGGGGGCTTAGTCGACAAATAGATCTAGTAAAATAAATGTATGACATTTTTTCTTAGCTGACGGTGTAGGATATCTATGTAAAGCGGAGCGTGACACCGTTCAACTCCGGCTACTGTGCATATCATGTATATAATATTTATGTATGTATACTATATATAGAAAGTATTTGTAGATTCTCTAGATCTGGGAGTTTGTATATACACTACATGCCATAGTTTGGTTTGGCCACACGAGGGCCACGGTTAAAAGGAGATTGCTGCCGTACGACTCAGTACAAGTCTGCACTCACTTTGAAGACTGTAGGGTGTGCTTTCATGGGAAACCATCTACACCGCAACTGATAGTTCATCTTTATTTAGAAGAGAAAAACATGGACAATGGTTTTCGATTCACTTCCATTGGTTTACAAATGGCATTGTGTCGGACGCTGGTGATACTTTGTTGGTGTACCGATAAGGACTCTTAGGGGAGAAAGAAGCACGGGTCTTATGCTAAAATAATGAATTGAATTCACCTCGGAGCATCAAATTGCTTCGAGTCTTTTGGTTTTATGATTGGTATTTTTCAACATTTTTCAACACACATCATATAATCTCAGTGCAGATTCCGTTCATTGAGTGTGGTTGGAACTGGAAATTATCCTTGTTTTTATTTTGTTTGATACCATCTCAATGCCTGCCATCATAATCTTGTTTAGAATACATTGTACTTTTAAAAGGGGGTGGGGGGGGGTTATTAACATATCAGTGAAATGGGAGAGTAGTGTCTTTTGTATTATTTTTTTCACGAGTGTGTGTGGATCCACACATTTCAATTTAAAATGCCATTCTCCATCTCTTGTGGCTGTGATTTTGCGGTGCACAAGTTGTTGTTTTGTTGTTATTTCACACCACCGACTTGAATGATTTTGCTTTTCATTTAAGCCGACTCTCCTGAGGCATTGTCAAACGCGGTTTTATTTAGTCTCCAAACAGTGACAGATTGAAAAGGGAGTATTAAGCCTAGTGTTGGTTAAATGTTTTTATGTTTTTTGGTTGCAAAAAGGGCCCAACTAGACAGCGACTGTCGCGTTGGGATTTGAACATGCTGCTAGTTAGTTAACACTAATAACCAAGTATAATCAGTGTCATGGCTTTTCAGTTCTGTTCTGATACCAAGTTCTTTTAAGAGTAGACCTCATGCGTTGCAGTAGACTGTTCTGATACCAAGTTCTGATACCAAGGTTTTACTTCTTTTTTCCATTCACGTTTGTTCGATTTGTTGCCAAGACACTATAATCACTTTATTTTGTTTTAAGAAAAAATAATAATTGAGATGTTTGAAGTTAAACATGTCGTATGTGGCTACACCAGTCTAAATAGTCAAAATACTTCTTTTTTTATTAGCGCTACATTTTTCTACCGAAGAAAACATTTTTATTTGCGCATAATACCAACTGACTCATGTGTCCGTGCCATCTCTTATGTGTCGTGTCTCCATGTCTACCATCTACCGTGTCAAAAAAGGAGTCGGTATGTTCCAGTTCCCATTTAAAAATGGAAACAAAAAAAAATGGATGTCATTCAGTATTTCTTTCCAGCAGTTTCTAAAGGATACCATTTGTAGGAATCATGCCAGGGCGTTTATATGGGGGGAGAGGTCTGTTCCCCACAGGAACCCCAGGCCCGCAGGCTTGTTGAGGTGAATGGCTTCACACAGGGGCTAAGGGGAGGAGAGTAAAACACTTGACAAGTTATGCCCTCCGTCCAGCCATCTGTCCATACAAGTCTGTCAACCAATCTCTCTATCTCGCTCTCTTTCTATTTCTCTTTCTCTCTTTCTCTCTTTCTTTCTTTTCTTTTTTTTTGGTCAAATTTGCCATCGTAATGTTATGTTTGATAAATGTTGTTAAGATGATCATTTGCAGTGTCATTTTTATTATTGTTTCCAATTGTTTTAGACTTGTTGTTTATGCCCTGATTTTTGTTCCAACACACCAAAGAAGTTACCTTTTGAAGGAGACATGTTTGAGACTATTTGTTTTAGAAAACCAATGTTCTTTTCTTCAGAGAAATCACACGCTGTAAACCTATATTGCAAAATCACCTTAAGAAATCATAGATATTTGACCAGAATGGCCCCGAGTGGGAAAGGGTATAGAAGTACACAACACCCTGTCTGTACTTGTGTTACAAACGGGTAAAAAGTGGTTGATAAACAACAATGATTTTGCCTGCAAATCTCAGTCCAAGCCCTCACCAATGGCAGTACAGTGGTAAAGAAAGACCTCATGGTCATGTACTACACATGTCCTATTCCAATTTTATTTGTATGATGTTCAATGTTAAAAGCTAACTTTTAACTTGTTTTCGATTTTGTTTGTTAAGTGTCGGACACACAAATGCAAGGCCTCAATGATCTGGCAATGCTGTTTTGTATCCATTGATTTGAAATGCAGTGTTTAATGTGACTTACCAAGTCAAGGGAATCATGTTCTGGTGCTTATCACCTCTGATTGATTAACAGTGCCAAAATGATTGTTCAAATGGCATTAACAAGAGATACTATACTAACACACATGGACAAAGAAACTATTTGGCCCAAAGATTTACCTTGATGTATAGACATGTGATCACTTACACTCCTAATATGAATGCCTGTGCGGGGGAGAGTTTGTTTTTAGAATAGCGATTCTGCAGGATTTAATCTAGACACAAGTCAAAGTCCTTGCACAAGAGCCATACTGTTGAACACAGCGAGGGATAAGCCAATGTTGTGTGAAGATGATTAGAGTAATGGTATGGATTGATTTCTGCGTGAGGCCAAGCGCTTGCTGGCACGGCCTCCCCCTCATGGTGCTGCCTCCTCCCATACCACCATGAGCCACTCCACTGAGCCCATCAGACACTCCACCAAGCCTTGCCACTGCGACGCCTCCGAGGCATCAGTGTAATGTATGGAACACCTCGCTCCAGCCCTAGCTCATCCATTATTTCATTTTTTTGTTCACCTGTCTGGGTTTGCTTGTCAAAGGTTATGTTTTAAGTTCATGTGCCCTTTTTTTTGTCACCCAAGACATGTACATCTAAGTACTGCAGAATTGGCCTTTTCCAATTCATGGACATTCTCTCCCAGAAGGTTGTTTTGGGTCTGTGTACCCATTCTGAACATCACGTTGTGCCATGTTCTCTGTTTGGAGAGCACACGTACACACACACTTCCCAGTTGCCTGCTTACAAATAAGCTCTGCACACGCCCCTCTTCCACCCACCTCATTCCCCCACAGATTTCTCCCCTGGAATCTATGCAAAACATGCCCTGGTGTCTTTGGCAGAAGCTGAAAGAGGAGATGGACTGGCTGATCACTGTAAATAATGTATAAACTGATGGGTCTTAAGAAGAATTAAGAATTCAAGCTGGGTGGGCGGGAGAGGAAGAGAACGTCTATGAATTAACCAATGAGGGACTGAATGAGAGTCATGCAAAAATGATGAATGTTGTCCGATATTTTTCTATAATTTTAAAAAATCATTTTAGAAAATGGACATTGATAAAAAATGTGGGGGAAATGCTGTAAAGAAACACTCAAAAGGGAATGTTTTTATTAATTTATAAATGTTTTACCCAGCAATACTGCCTCTGTCCCTGCATCTTCATTGTCTGATGACTGCTCTGGAGTTGAAGCAGTGCGTATTGCGCCTGTTGCAAAGAGCTGCTGCCTCAAAACTTGGTTCTTATAATAACTTTATGAATAACTCAACTTGTTTACCAAACCTCCTTTCTTTACATGCTAATTTCTTCAGCGTGTTACAAGGAGACGAACAAAAGATGACTTGAGCACTTTGCAAAGCTAAGATTGCCAGTCTTTTAAGAATGGATTTTCCCTTCAAATATTCAGGCCAAAACACACTCTTCAAAAAAAGAATTAAGTGAGGGTGACTCACTGTTAGCTGTTTGGTTTTGTGATTAGGGAAAATATTCCTTAACTGATCAGAGTATAGGTGTATATATTCATATTTTGAATTTGTAGCACTTTTTTATTAATACCCATTGGGAAATCATTCTGTGCATATAACCCGGCAACCAACTCCAGGTGTAGTGCCCATGCCTTGCTTATGGGCAGAGTGTTAACTTCATGTTTTTTGTAGTGTTGGAGGAAAACCCCACCCCACCGAACACAGGGAGAACATACAAAATACACACGTAAATAATCCTCTTCAAAGCGGTTTGTTTTGAAGCAAGAACAATGTGGATTTATGCAGACTTTGTTGTGTATTATTTTCTTTATCCTCTTTCTTATTAACCTTCACTGGGAGGATGGAGGTAACACACACACATTGTTCTGAGGGCCCTCCTGCGTTGCTGAAGCTTTACTTGTTTGAAAGATACGGGGAAGCTTCTTGGGAATGATAGATTGTGTTCGATACCGAAAAGCCATTCTTCCTTCACCCAGCAGCTACCGAGTGGAGGTTTGAGGTCTGCCATGGATTATTTCCTCAGTTCTCCCATTGTTCGGTGAAGCGTTTGCCTCCATCCTCTTCATCATAATCCTCCCGGCCCTTCCACCCACCTCCCCCTCTCTCCCCCAACCCCTCCACTCTGCATCGTTCCATAAAGCAGCCCACTCATCCCTTCTCCATCCCTCTGTCCTTAACGCACCGCTGCTCTCTCTGCCCACTCCGCTTGTTCGCATCTTCATCTCAAATGCACAATCTATCTTCACCGTCGGATTCTGCCTTTATATTCTGTACTCATTTATTAAACCCAATATTCAAACTCGCCTCCCCCCTCCCGATCAGCAGAGACGGCCTCACTTAGCAGACGGGAAGGATACATACAGCTCACGCCTTGCCCGATCGCGTCCCCCGTATGCAAGATAACAAATTGGTTTCATCACGTGAAACGATTCCATCGAACCATTGATGTTGTTTCACTTCTGTTTTCATAACTTTAAAATCGAGAAAGAAAAAAAACGACTAAAAGTGTTATCTTTTCTTCATCATGTGAGCGTTTGTATTAATCCTGCCACCCTTAATTCTCTATGGAACAAGGACAAAAAGAAAATAAATTATAGACGGCAAATAATGAATCAGTTGGTTTCATTTGCTCTGTCAGTAATGATCTCCTTGGCTCATCCAAACCTCATGGGGTACCCAATGCACCCCGAGCCACTCCTGCCAGAATCAGTCTTCCTGCCCCCATATCTCCTCTCAGCAGATAGAGCAGCCTCACACATTCCAGGGCAGAGTGGCCACCTTTCATTCACCATGTGTGCGTTTGTTTTGATCCTGCCACCTGCCACCAAAATAAGATACATGATCGATGGCAAATAATTAATCAGTTTGTTTCATTTGTTCTGTTACTAATGACATCCTTGGCTCATCCAAACCTCACCACTCACACACACAAGCCAGGGTGTGTGTCTGTCTGGGCCAGAGGACACACACACTGTCCTTACAACCCTGCCAAACAACCTGCACCTGAACCCCGACCGTAGCCACACGAGAGAAGAGTGTTCCAACTTTCCACATTCGCAAACCAAAACCCACTGCAATATTTCAGCTGTATGAAGAGAGTAGCTACTCACTTTTGAGTCGTGGTGGTTTTTGACGCCCAAGGATTTTGCACTCAAGCTATTGAGGTTAATAACTCGGCAGCCAAACAAAAATGTGTGGAAGTGAAGAAATCCTGTATTGTAAATTCCACAAAATTCAACATTTGGATAAAATACATGAATATATAATAAACAAGATTGAACGTTCCTCATAGTTGTCAAGTATGTCATCTGGGCTTCACACAGTGTAAATGTCCCCTTTTAGATATGATATGATATTGTATTAAATACATAAATAAGTGCTGAAATATAAATAAACGGCCAACTCCAGCCCTACAAAATCGACATTTCCTAGCTTATCTTTGGATGCCGTCCAGTAACATAAATGCTTTTGAATTGCTACACTGCCGTATTGTCCTAGCTTTTCCTCCTCCTGCCTTATTTTCGATTACCTGTCAGACTCTGTCAGCCATGTCCAGTTGCACACAACAAACCAAGCCATCGTTAGGCAGCTTGTTCGCCTGTTCTGTACTGCAGCCAACAGTTTGGTTTGTTTTCATGCAAAAAGAAATTAATCACAATCCCTAAACTAAATAATTTGGTATATGATTTTTATTTCTTCTAGTTTGCATGCTTGGATGGGTTAAAAAATGACTGAAACTTAAACTTAGTGGTAATGATATTTTCCGACAACTATTGATCCCCTAGAGAACTATCATCTGTTGTAGGCCCCTCAACTTGTTTAAGATTTCCTCATCTCCTTTTAGCCAGTGTTTGGAGACAACCTTATAATTAATACCTTCACTACAGAGCACATCGTGGTGTGAAGGGCACTCGAGGACAATGGAATAAAATTGTTGGCATTATTAGTCCATCCCTTCTCTCTCAGTTGACCAGACAATGGCTGGTTCTTATGGAAACTCAAGTTAGCGAGGTGGTCGCTTAGCAACAACGAAGAAGAGAAGAAAACAAAAACAAACAACAGCCGGGACACTGGGAAGACCATGCAGAGAGAGAGAGAGAGAGAGAGAGAGAGAGAGAGAGAGAGAGAGAGAGAGAAGGGTAGTCGGTGAACATGAAGGACTCAGGTGCCCCGTTGTGACAGACAGGTCAGAGTGTGTGTCTGTGTGTTTGTGCAGGAGCATTACAGGTCAGGAAAAGTAACATCAGTTTTATGAAGTACTATACTTTCACAGGACGCTGATCTACAGGTAAATATATAATTTCAGTAGTTTTGTCTTTTTCAATTTGTAGAATAATATATAATGAAGTCTCTGGCCTGGTTATAATTCGTCTGGAATGTTTTGGATTTGTTTCATGAGTTTAATTTTCAATCCCAGGGGTTTCTGCAATACTTTGTAATATTGAAGTGTTCTTTTGTCTACATTTGCCTTTCTACTTTGGTCTAGAGATGTCAGAACAGTGACTATCACTTACCCACTGGATAAGCAATAGGATCCCCCCAACACACACCCCATCAATAATGTAGATGTCTGGTAATGTGAGTGGAAGCCTTGCAGTGACAGCGAAGCGGCTGACATAGAAAACAGTTTCTTCATAAGACCCAACAATGTTTTCTGGTAAATGATTTCTGTGTATACCCTTTTGTATGGTATCTAAACAATAATTTGTATTACATTATTGTTATATGATAAATAATATAGTAAACGGTTCCACTGCTTCTGTGGTTGTCTGTCAACTGCGACTGAAAGATAACATGTATAAAAAACACAACCGTTCCTTGATATTTGAATAGTTTGTTTTGTGTTTTTTTTCCATTCAAGACTAAGGAATACAAAACCTCCTTCTTTCAATAATAAGTTGACAAAAGCTTTTGTATCTGTATCTGTTACCAGAACACAGGAGGGCCTCTGTTTCTTAATGCTTGATCTTTTTCTCTCCTGTATTCCTGAGGTTCTGGGGAGAAGGAAGGACATGTATTTTATCCAGAGGAGGTGAACAACAAGCAAAGCAGCATTAAAATGCAATGTAACAATTTTTAAAACTTCAGGACTGGCCTTGCTGTTGTGGAAGTGAAACCTGCCATAAGGCCGTCATTTCCATGTTTTCCTCTTCACTGAATAAACAACACTGTGTTCCATTGTAGTTCAGACACATTGCAATAGGCTGGCTGTACGACTAGTGTCAGGACTTCAATTCACCGTTTTATTTTGGTCATTACAATGGAGAGGATGGCAGCCATGGAATTTCTATCTCTTAAATAAAAAGTCTGAAGCTTCACCTGCCCTTTTGTAAATGTCAGAGTTGTTGTGTTGCGTGTACCAAGGCACTATCTGCCGGTCCAGAGGGTTTAAAAAAAAATGTCAAGTTGAGATGTGATGTATTGTTCCTACCGAAAACATGACTTCTTCATGGCAATGTGTTGCTATTCCTAGGGGAGCAGACGGCTGTCACACCATACTTCACCCTGATAGGCTAGACAGATGCCTCTCAGTGGCCATTCTCTGCAGCTTTTTGTTCTACCTCATGAATAAATCACCACAGGCTGCCCTGGATGGGCTCTCTAATGGCACAACCTCACACACACACACACTAACCCTTGCTGGCACATTTACACCTGGTGTGATGACAAGGTGGCAGGGAGTGCTCCTGCCATACCTACGCTAGTTGAGAGGTACTGCTCATGTTGTTGCTGTTGTTTTTTTGGCGCTGACACCCACCTGTCTTTTTTGCTTGTTTCCCTGTAGAGGCTGCTGCTGCTGATCTGCCTGCATGTGAAATGCTAATACACTGTTCCCTTCTCCACACTGTGTCCTATCTCTTTATAGCGGATATACTTAAATCTGTCTCTGCTCTGGAAGCTCAGCAACCGGTGCCACTGTGTCATCTGCCATGATTACGTGGGGTGCAGTTTGAGCCCTTTCCTCTGAGGAAGTCGTCTCGGGTGACCTGGTTGTGAGAGGCCGTTCTTCCGTATAACACTCAACACAGGTCATTGAAAAGAACATCATCATCTTCAAGGGGGTCCGTGATGAGGGCTTACAGGCAGTGACGGACTGGGAGCAAAAAACGGCCCGGGCATTTGCGCATTATAACCGGCCGCGGGTGTAATTGTTGACGGGGGGTGGGGCCGCGCGATCCCAACAAGCATGCCGCTCCGTGATTGGCCGGCCCAAACGGCCCACAAGAAACCAAACGGCCCACGAGAAGCCGCTGCCCTTCTGGCATCTGCCCAAATGCCAGACCGTCCAGTCCGTCACTGCTTACAGGCATTCCATGGCTGACCATCATTTTGGCACAACTAAACGTTTCCATCTTATATAAAGTTTCCAATGAGCGTAACCAATTAGTTATAAGTTATAACATATTATTGGCTCAAAGGTAAACCGTCCAATTTCCACAGGTTGAACTGCTTTATAGGATGTTACAGGGCAGCTATTACGGCATGAATTGTGTTCACAAAGTGGGTTTTCTTTTTTCTTTTTTTGTCCGCAGGAAGTGAGGAACTGAGAAGCCGGGTGACTGGGTGACTGAAGGCAAACCTCAACGTCATCTGGCCCATCATCAATACTGCAAGGCATCCATATATCCATCGTCATCCATCATTGCTTCAATCATGTTTTTGGGATCTCCACTGAGCAGCAATCCCACCTCCCCTATTCCGACCCTCAGCCTCAACCCTCAATTTCAGGCCGATGGGGAATTTCCGGGTGAGCCCGACTCCGCTCCTTTGCCCCTGTCCCCGCTCCCGTGCTGGGCTACCCAGGCCCTGTGTGATCTGGCCCAGGCCGAGACCGAGTTACGTCGTCTGCAGGAGTACCAGGCAGCCGAGACGGAGGCAGTGAAGCGAGGGGTGGAGCGTGCCGTTCTGGGAGCTCGTAGGGAAGAGTGCCGCCTGGTGGAGAGGGTGGAGCAAGACCACCGAGATGCGCAGCAGCGTCTGGACCAGGTGCAGAGGGACAACGCAGCGGCCGTGCAGGTCAGCCAGTCGCTGTTGGACCAGAGACTCCACAGACTGGCCCATCTGCGCAACCAGATCCAGAGGGGTAGCCAGCATCTAGGTCAGAACCAATCTGGGTCGGACCACAACCTGCTACTGCAGCAGGGAGTGGCAGAGCTTCTCCAGCCATGGGAAATATCCCTCTCCCTCAAGAAGGTGTCCTTCAAGCCCAGCTCCCAGACCAACGCTGTCGACTTCGGGGACATCCGTGTGCAAGATCACAGCCTCAGCCTGCCTGTCGGCCAGTGCGGACCCCAGGGCCAGCTTTGTGCTTTGCATTCTGGCGAGATAGGATGTGGGGAGGCGAGCCACAGAGGCGCCAGGGAAGAGAGGACCACTCCAGACGGGGGCTCAGGAGCAGGGCAGTCGTTGACGATATCAACAGGTAGGGTCGTGAGAAAAATCCGCCTCTCTGCTCGGAGTGACAACGATGCAGTCGAGGAAGTGAAAGTTCCCTCGGTGCAGATGCGCCGCTGGCCTCCCAGACGTGAACAGTCTGACTTAGAGTCCTCTCTGGAGGATGAGATGGACTCTCCTACCGCTGTAAAAAAGGGGGTGGAAGTCTTGCTGGCTGATTCTGCAACTTACCTCACAGGTGATTCTGAAGGTCACGAGCTGGAATCAAATATGTCCAGCCGTGGCAGACACCACATCCCAAGAAACCAGAGGAAACAAAACAGTCTGCGTTTCAGAGATTCTTCTGTGGAATGCAGCCATTCAAAGCCGAACAAATTGAATCAGCATTGGAGCTTAGACAGTCAGGATAAAGGAGACAGAGGCAGAGTGAAATCAAACTCTAAGATGTACTCTTGCCCACCCCAAACATTCTCCAAGATGGCTCTCAAGGAGCCGGTGGCCAGTCAAAGCTGTTCGGACCTCACCTACAGGGCAAAGTGTAACTCTCGCCTGAGCCAGTACTCGGATGACCACAGCACCCCTGGGGACTCTGGGCGTGCTCCATCCCCAGTGGACAGCCTTGACTCCTGCGACACCTTCATAGTCACCTCACCACGTGAGTGTAGAGGGTCTCTGAATCACAGCTCTCGTCTGTCCAGGTCTGCAGCAGACCTGACGTGCAAGACACTGCCCCTGATAAGCGGCGACAAAAGCAATCCCAACAGTGGATGGAAGGTAAATCGTAGCAGCTGCAGTCCCCACTACTCTGGCTTTGCCCTCGCCTCCCCGTCTCTCAGGAAGAAAAGGTCGAGGATCGCCAATGTTGGGGAGGTGCTGCCTGGACATGGAGGGATGGATGGTGGCCACCAGATGGAGGGAAGACCTATATCGGGCAGGGCAAGCAGAGTAGCCAGGTCACTCTCCATGTCAGTCATAGACGGTGCCCCACAGGAACAATGCAGAGGCAGGGAGCGGAGAGGAGAGCCAGCCCTGGCAGAGATAGAGGAGGATAGGGACTCATCGCTCGCAATGGTGCATGGTGAAAGTAGCCACCTGATTGGACAGTTTGGGAAGCAGGGTTCTGGACGATCAGATCTCACCCTCCCTAGTGGTGTGCACTCAACACCACAGGGTCAACTCTTTATAGTGGACTGTGGAAACGCACGTGTGCAGGTATGTGTGATGGTGCATTTTTGTAAGCCCCCATAATCTATGTACTCTAATATTGTAACTGATTATTTCGGGGCCTGCAATAATTTAGTATAAAGTATGTTTGACTATATAGTATATCCAAGTATAATTTATAATATTTAGTTACAGTAGGCGTTCTATTTTTACAACTGTACATAATGACACAATAATGATCAATACAATTCTCAATTCAAAACTATTCCTCAATCAGGTGACAGACCCACGAGGCAACATCCTCCAGCACATCACCTCACCAACTTCTGAAGGCTCCGTGAGACGATGTCGAAACTACTTTGACATAGCCGTCAATGGCAAGGGCCTTATTGCGCTCAGCTGTGCCGCAGAAAGGGCCTTGCTGGTGTTCAGCCGCCACGGCCGCCTGTTCCAGACCTTCGGGGGCTCGGGTCGTGGTTCCACCAGAGAAGAACTGGAGGCTCCCAGGGGCGTCACGGTAACACGGCTGGATGAGTTTTTGATCGCCGACATCCGCAAAGGCACCCTTGTCGCTCTCAAGCTGGACCCCAAGACGGGTTCCTGTCTGGAGCGAACGGTGGTCACAGGGTTCCACCGGCCCTACTTGGTGGCGGCGTGCTTGACGACGGGCATGGTAGCCGTTTCCGAACGGGGCAGTGAGACCGGTCGAGAGCCCTGCGTCAAGGTTCTGGAGCCAGGGTGGAACACAGTGAGGGTGCTGGGGGTGTGCTCTGGAATGGGCCCTGTCCTGACTTGCCCCTGGGGCCTCTGCATAGATGGGGATGGGAATGTGCTGGTTGCAGATTGGGGCGATCAGCACAAAGTGGTCTTGTACCCAGCACAAGGGGTTGGCTGGCCTATTATCAGCCAGGGGCTAAGCAGCCCCCGGGGCCTAGCTCTGCTGCCCGAGGGCCACCTGGTGGTGTCCGACAGCATGCACCATTGCATCAAGATCTACCAGTACAAATGAAGGCCAGAATGAAGGGAAAGGCCTAATGATGTAGGCAGACATGTGGGTAAGATTACTTTTGACATTCTTACGAAACTTAACAAACCGGTTTTTGCCGGTAGCACACCCTCATGCATGAATGTGTTCTCACCAATGAAGCATGACAAGAACACACTTCCAAAACCAACGTTGTGCATTACATTTGGGGAGGGGAGTTAAAGAACTTGAATGGTGGATATTATATTATGCAGACCAAATTAAGTACTTTTTACATTCACTTTAGTTGAGTCTGATTACCAACACGCCATTCCAAAATACTAATTGTTCTTCCTTAGTTTTATGAATAACAAAACTATTTTTCTATGTACTAAACTGTCATAACTAGCAAACCCAGGGTGTACTGAGTTCGATCTCTAAATAAGATTGTTTGTTGACTGTTATAATTTGCTATCTCATGTTATCTACTCTGTAGATAAGCATCCCTGTTTACTGTAAACATTATTTGTTGCCCACACAACATTCTTGTGTTCAACTTCCGTAATGAACGTTCTACACCACTCAACACTATTAAGGACAATAAAGTCAACACCACTCTCCGCTTACAAGCCTCCCAGTCTTTGCCAGATTTGGCTTGGCTGACAAATATACCCTCAATCCTTTTTCGAATGTGCTCTGTATAGAACACTCGAATAGCACTGTACCGCTGCAGGAATGTTCTGCAATTACCCTGTACTGCTGTCCAAATCCACTGCCTGTCTTCATTTTGGCTGCAAGGTGTTTGACGTGTGTCTTTATCAGGTGGCTGATTCAGAAAATTGGAAGCCATTGCCTGTTTGGGATTAGGTGTAACATATTATTGTGGTTATGAATGTTTGCCTGGAATTAATTGACAGAGATGAGAAACATGAAGAGGTTTATGGCAGTACCAGAGTTATGTGTTTTTCCCCACCCTGTCTAAAAGCAGAGGGTTCTTAAATTAACGTTCTTAAATTGTACATGAGCAGAGATATTTAATATCAGGTGAATCATTTCTAGATTTTAAACATACATTCACATTTTGTATGGAGGTCCACTACAAAATTAAACTAAATTATTATTTCAATAAAAATGTCACATGCTTTATATCATTATTTCATATTTTGAATGCCCTTTTGAAGCAACCCTGCAAAAGACCACACGCAGACTAGTGGACCTTTGAGCCCCAAGATGGTTAAAATCCCATTTCCATGTAGGTACACTTTAAGGCAAGGGACTGTGAATGTGACAAGAATCTAACATGGTGGTGGGATGTTGCAAAGGGTTAGAGTGAAAAGTACAATGGCCCCATGAATTGTTGGCTCTGTATTTTTGGATACAGATAACAGTGAGGTGGATGTTTTTTGTTTGATTTGTCAACTGAAAAAACACTGTCTTAACAACTATAAAGCTCATACTAAATAAAAGTGTGAAGTGTGACCACATTGTTAAATTGAAATGATTGTTTCACTAGGCCTTTTTTAAGTGCATGTTATATAGCTGTTGCCTTTCAAGAGGGTAACATATTGTGAAAATGCAACAATATTTCATATTTGTTTTTTTATCTGAGGCCATGTAACTTGAGATATGATCAACATTAATTTATGTAAACTGCAATAGAATACCATAGGAAATAGAGTTTGGGATAATGTCATCTTAAGGACACAAAATGTGATTTATTCTTTAGGATTATATAAAAGGGAGAAATCGCTAGAATGCTGTGTGTTTGCTTGTTGCATGCTTTAAATAATGAGAGGGTAAGTAAACAGTTACATTATTATTCGTTGAAATAAGCAATTTGCAGTATCAGACAAATTCTAGCAGATACTGTTGCTTTGATTGCATTGAGATGTAAAGAAACAAACATTTATTTTTTTCATTTTGATTCCTTGCACAATATGGAAAGCAGAGCAGAACACGGAGAGCATGTATTTTATTACACCGCTCGCCCACTTGTATCTGCCGCCTTCTCCAGCATGTAACATGAAGGAATCTTCATGCACACAACACTCACATCTCGTCACCCCCTTCTGACCAGCCAGCCAGCCAGGCAAAAACACAAACACATCAAACACGAACCTCCCACTCAGAAATATACCCTGCAATGAACTGTTCAGCACTTCTCTCCCAATTCTACCTTCATGGCTTGGAATTTAGAGCATGGGAATTGTGGGTTTGAACTCCATGGCAACCATAGGCTGCATTTTGGCAGGGAAGGTAGAAATGCTTTTAAGGTTTATCCCCAGACATAATTTGTGCAATTAACCCAGAGACATGCCGCCAGTACTCGTGACACAGCAGGAGGCTGGTGAGGTGCCCCCGCAGATTGCTAGATTGGTCACACCCTTGCCTTTAAATCTGTAGTCTGTTGGCTCCAATTATGGCATACAATCAAAAAGGTGTGCTACTCTATCTTGCTGAAGGCATGCTGTGTTGTAGCTTCAAGAGGAAAGGCATGGCAGGCAATAACCACTAACTGTCTGCACAGAAAGCTGAGGGGGCCATGAGTTGAACTGTTTTGATCCAACCCATGTATGAACACAAATTTATAATTACATTGTGCTGACATTCCTTTTGCTGGAATAGTTTGGTGGCTATAAATGATGAAACAAATTCAGACTCTTCAGATAAAAATGTGAACAACCTGTATAGCGGCTATTTTCTTCCTAGCTATAGAGAATAAGATGCTAATCACTTGATTATTTAGATAAACATGGTGCTGGCATGTTCATTAATACAGCACCTTAAAACACTATGATTTGATGGGGCACATTGAAGACATGTAGCAATTATTTTGTTTTTCAATCACTGCTGAAATTACAAGATGCTACTAATTTGCATATGGTGCTTTTTAGTTAAGCACAGAGTGGGCATACACACTTTAGTTAATCTTTCAGTTAATCTGAAAAGCAAATAAGGTTGTGAAATATATTAATATGATGATGTATTCCATCACCCCTACACTCACGTTTAACCAAGTAGTAGGCCTACAACAAACATGGAATCAAACCACACGGGTAGATATTGAATGCTGAATTTTCGTATTATGCGTTACGCCTCAGTGAATCAAGGAGTCTCTAGACGTGTTGCTCCGTATCGTGAGGGCTGAGAGACTGAGCTCCCGGCTGACTAGGGCGAGGCTGCTGTCTGGTAGTGGCTCAAGTGCTCTTTCATCTCTCCCTGTGTGACACAAACAAAGCATCCTGCCTCACAGCTATTTCAAAGATGCTCGTAGTGTCACATACACACACACACACACACACACACACACACAATGAGCAGACACGACACCTCAAGAGTTTAACTCATTACGACACAGCTTGCCAATTTAATATAGGACGGTAATTAAATATTCACCGGATTAAAAAATGCTCAGAAAACACACCATGAAAGTACTTCAGTGAGCTGTGAATCGTCCATAGCACTCGCTCCCCCACATCAATCTTGAGTGGTTATGGTTCATGGCATCTGATGATGGTGATCATTATGCTTCCTGTTGGATACGGTCACACTTGGAGTGAGCAGAGTTGGTGCCTTCCGTCTGGCTGTCCTTAACAGTTTGTGTCATAAGGCACGGGAGGTTGGCAGCCTGCATGCTATGCTGTTGACAGTGACAGACACTTCCAGAAAAGGACAACAAGCTTGCTGCTGTGTTAACTTGAGTAAAACGTTTTTCAAAGACCATAAAGCAATAAAGCCCTGCAGCAGAATTACAGATTTATAATCCATAAAAAAAAATATATATATATATATATATCCTTAAAGAGGTGGTAATTCAGTTAATCATGAATCAATTCATGTCTTATCACATTTACGTGTATGTTTGGAATTAAACTAATTATTGGGGCTATAAGAATGTAGATTTATTGTAAAAAATAAAATCTCTACAGACAACCACTACAATGACCTAATAGGGACCCTCTCCTAGAACAAAGGAGGGCCTGTTACTGGCAGCCATGCAAGCCACTCATCTGACGTCAACTGCTGGAGGGTATTTATAAACAAAAAGGCAAGACATATTTATGTTACTTTTCTGCTGAATGTATTGTCGGTTCTACAAGTTAATGATTGTCTCCTTTATTAAAATGTGAATATTTCAGGATAAAATGAAATAGGTTGTTAAAAAAATATGAGTGTCCAAGAGCAGAAAAAGATTCAGAGGTAGAATGCACCTTTTCCATCTGTGCTAGTGGACGAGCGATTTAGTAAACAACCAAAAAGACACTAATCAACAAACAAACACAATCATCAAAAATTGGAAAGGCTTGTGAGCCAGAAGCCAGAAGTCCAACAGTTTACTCTGTCTTCTTGTCCCCAGGAAGACCTCCTCAGGAAGCAAGACAGTGAGGCGGGCTCTGCCAAATCCATTCCTCTTTCATCTAACCCGAAAGGCCATTAGCCACACTGCTAATGGCCCCTTGAACTGTGAAAACATCAATCTCCAACTAAAACAAAGGATGCTGTTATTCCAATGCCAGGAATGCCTCTAAATGTATGCCTACAGAGGAATGCAGTTATCTGGCGCTCAATCTGCAGGCCAATGGTTTTTCTGGGGTTTAAAGTTCAGAATTTAAGGGAAACTGTGGCATTAATGTTCTATACATTTTACACAGTCCACGGTTCATAAAAAAAAATAAGGTCCAAATATAAAACAAAACAAAACAAAAATGTTGATGGCTAAATTATAAATCACCATAGTGTGGTCATAGTGGTGTCTCCCTTTTGTATAAGGCTGCGCTGGTAGGACCCTCGAATTGCAGTTTGATGGCCTGTTTTAAATTGAGGTGTGGGTCTTTGGTTGACAAAGGAGCTGTGGAGTCCTCTGGCAAGGCACTAGCAGGTGAAACTGTGGTATAATTATAGCAAGGTGGGGACATAATATTCTTCTGAAGGCCAGAATTCCAAGTCTCTCCCTGAGCCGGGCTGTGAATTTGGTAGGGGTATCCTAAAGGTGGACTCCCACGGTTTTTGGCCACTCTTGGAGGGCAATCTTGTCCGGGCATCACCCCGAGGGAAGCCATGACCGAGTTCCATTTTCCCCCTCCATACTGTGCTCTCTCTGCTTTAAACTGTTTTGAGTCTGGGGACTTTAGTTTGTTGGGATAATCAAAGCCAGAGGAGAAGCATATTTGTGGTTGTCCACAGGTGTGGACCATGGCTTCGACGGTGCAACCAGCGGGAGGGGGACTGCCCTTGGGCAGTCTCCGGCTGCTCCCATGGAGACTGCCGCTGACAGAGTTCCCTGGAGGGGGCAGGGTGGAGGGCCGGCTACGACTTCGGGGTAGCGAATGTTGTTGAATCTGCTGAGTGAAACTCAAGCTATCAGCCGGCACTGTCTGCACTGTCGCCAGGGAGTGGCAGGTGGAAGAGGTTTGGGAGCTCTGCATTGAATGGAATCGCTCGCCAGTGGAGCCTGGTGATGACATTGAAGAGGTGGAGGCAGCAGCTGATGCTCCAGACAGAGCTGCTCCTATTGTGCCAACTTCAGCTCTATTGCTGTTGGAGCTGTTTAAGGGGCTCTTGGCAGTCCCTTTTGTGGGGGAGATTGCATTGGAGTGGTGCAGCAGGCCTGGATATGGCTTAGCTCCATAGCTCTCCAACAGACGTACGATGGGCAAGTGTCCTCTTTTTCCAGCAACTTTTACAGGGCTGCGACCATATTTGTCCATATGATCAGGGTTAGCACCCCTCTCCAGAAGCATGCTGACAATGTTTGCGTGTTCCTCCTGTGCAGCAATGCTCAAAGCGGTTGCCCCTTGTTGGTTGCAAGCCAAGTCTACATTGATCCCCTTTGCGTCAAGGAGAAGCCGACCTACCTCAACATGTCCTCGCCAAGCTACAGAATGCAGCGGTGGCCTCCCTTCGGCATCCTGTGCATTGGGGTCAGCTCCATGCTGCAAAAGCAGCCCTACTGCCTCCCCATTTCCCAGCCAAGAGGCCACATGAAGAGCTGTGCGGCCCTCTGCATCACGGGACTCAAGGGGCACGCCACCTTTCTCTATAAGGAGACAAGCCACGTCAAAGCGACCCTCAAGAACCAGAAGGTAGAGTAGAGGCCTTCCCTCTGCATCCCGGACATCAGTGTCAGTCCCTCGTCTCATGAGCAGTTCTGCCACCTCACCGTGGCCCTCCAGGAGGGCCGCACTCAAGGCAGAGTGTCCATCATATGCTCGATGATCTATTGGAGACCGCCTATCCAACAAGATCCTGGAAGTGCTGCAGTGACCCTCCTGGGCTGCCAAAATAAGGGGGGTTCGTCCTTCAATATCCATTTCCCCAACCCGTGCCATGCTGCCGCACTCCGTCAAGGCAGCACACACGGTACGATGGCCCTCACATGCTGCTGCGTGCAGCGGTGTCCAGCCTAAGTCGTCTTTATGGTTCTCATCCAAGCCTCGGTCTAGTAATGCACGGACGACCTCCACACTACCTCTGGCTGCGGCAAGACTAAGTGCTGTCCTTCCTTCCCCGTCGATGGAATCCACAGCTGCACCCCAGAAAAGCACACGCTCCACTGTCTTAATGTGACCCATGGCTGCAGAGGCCAGCAGTGGGGTTACCGCAGCTGCAGCAGGGGCATTGGCGTCAGGGCCTGCACTCTCATCTACATCAGCCCCAGCTTCTAAAAGCAACTCAACTATGTCCTCATGGCCCTCATAGGCTGCAAGAAGCAGGGGGGTCATTCCATCATGGTCGCGATGTCCTTGATCGGCCCCTCGCTCCAGTAACAGACTAGCTACCTCCCCATAACCATTGACCCCAGCTGCTGTAGGGACACAAAGGGCCGCCACTGACAGGGCAGTGCGCCTGTCTCCATCAGCAAGGTTGACATCTGCATTGTGGTCCAGCAAGATCTCTACAGCCTCTCTATGTCCCATGTAGGCAGCAGCAATAAGTGGGGTGCGACCTTCACGGTCGGCCTTGTCCACTTGGGCCCCATAGTCAAGCAAGGTAAGAAGGATCTCCTCATGCCCCCCCCAGGCTGCGGCTCTTAGTGCAGTCCGTCCCTCACTATCGCATCCGTCAACATCTGCCCCTGCATCCAGCAGTTGACGTACAACCTCACTGTGTCCTCCCCATGCCGCAGAGCGCAACGCTGTCCATCCCTCAGTGTCTGCATGCTCTAACATCCTTGCTATGGATTTTTCCTCTTGCTGTTTAGCCCAGTTAAGGAGTTCTGCCAATATTCCGATGTGACCTTGCCTGGATGCCAACGTGAGCGGCGTTTGACCCTGATGATCCCCAATGAAGGGGTCAGCTCCTCGTGTCAGGAGGAGGTTTGCTACATCAACCGAGCCCACTAGGGCTGCACTGGCCAGCATAGTCCGTCCATCAGTTGAGTTGACTCGGTTGACAAACACTCCACTGTCTAGCAGCATCCTCACAGAGTCCTGCCTTTCTAATGCCTGTCGCACAATAGTCCCAGAACCCTCTAGACAATGCACTCCCACATTTGGACCTAAATCTGTGGAGCAGGTTGGAGGAAAAATTCCACTTCTCATTAAGAGCTGAAGGACTTCCTGACTAACTAGAACAGGCGGTTCAGTTGAGGAGGAGCTACAGTCCCAAGGAGCATGGCAGGGTAGCTTAGGGCTAAAGTAGGGCGTGAGAGGAGGTATGTCTGCCAAGAGAATCCACAATGCCAACAGGGAAGGGTTCTCCTTGTGCATACCTGAGCAAACCAGATGGGTGCCTAGCTGGCAGGTTTCTTCTGTGTTCAGGTGTGGGCCCCATAATGTGAGGGCCATAGCAAGCATGCAGTGACCCTCTTCTACACTACACAGGTACTTCTGTGTACAGTATTTGACATCCATTAGCCACTCAGCAAAACTGGCATGGAAAAGCAGCTTATTACCGAAGGGGCCATCAATAAGGATCGGAGAGAGGGTCTGGAGGAGGCTCTGGAAGTCCAGGAAGCTGAGGGTGGTGTCCTGGGTCCAGACTGCCGTGAAGAGCTGCTGAATGCTGAGGGGCCTGGGGGCGGCCAATAGGGCATTAAGGAAGGGCCTGACCTGGAGAAACAGCCCCTTGGGGAAGAGTCTCTGGCACAGCCACAGGTAGAGGCCATTGAGTGTCCCCGGGATGTCGCGGATCTCTCGTAGACCAATCAGAGAGGCCGCCACGCCGTCCAGCACACGCTCCAGGAACAGGAAGCAGCCGCTGCTCTTGATGTGCAGCAGGTTCAGCATGTCGGCCGTCTCAGGGGTCAGCTGTCGGCGCAGTGGACCCTCCTTGTCCAGCCGGTGGAGGATGTATTGCTGCACATCACGTACTGGAGAGGGCTTCCGCAGGTCATCCAAGCACAGCTTACGAAAAGCTGCAGCAAGAGAAGCAGAACAGTGGGGAATATACTTAATAGTCGTAATGCACAATCTCATCAAAAATCTCAACTTTGTGAGATCCAAAAAACAATACTGTTGAAATAGACAGATTTTTAATCATAAGATATTAAATCCCTTAATCCTCACTTATATCCCTCATTATTACTGAGCTTTTATATAATGCGGTTATTCTTTATTTTAGAATTTAATTAGATGGTAATATAATTTGGTAAATATTGAATCAATCAGAAGGTAGGTGTTAGGTTTGCACAATGAGGCTAAGAATAGGCATTGACAGTGTCAATGTATTACAGAATACCAGGGTATTCAGAAAATTTAATACCGTAAAAAATACAATTTTTTATTCTCCGACATCTTATGAATACAATTTTTATTATGTCGTTGGAAGCAGGATAAATAATTAAATCATCAAAAATAAAGTCTTCCCTGTTGTATTGTGGTTAAGACTAAAATAAGTTTCTTCACCAATGCTACAATGACTTCTTTCACAAGGAGCTCCATTTTTTAGTTTGGAATACATTTTTAACTACTGTGTAAAATCAGGAAGGTATGAAAAAATAGATACCGCTAATGCCTAGTTAGGAGGTGAGCCGTAGACGGCAGGATGCAGTGGGTATATATATATATATAGCTTTTGACAATAAAAATTATTTATTTTTTAAGAAAAAAAAATACAGTAGTGGGTAGAGTAGCAATGTAAAATGACTGCAATAAAATAATCTGATAAACAAACTGGTAAAGGCTTACATTGTGATCCAAAGCAGAGCAATTATGGTATAGATAAGAAGCTTTTGATTTGTTACCAGGCTTTAAACACACCCAGGGCATAACTTGTTGACTATAGCTTCACTTATTGTCTTGGATACCAAATATACTGCAAAGGCATCCAACCACTACTAAAAATCCAACCGTAATGTCAGTGACAAACACATTAGGGAGGGTTCACACCTCAGAAGCAGCCTGTGTTATTGAATGCATTGGTTAACACAGACGCTCAATGTACAAAAAAAATAAAACAGTGTAGCTGTAGCAGTGAGGCAAGCTGTGCCTTTTGGCCACATGTTCCAAAGCAATTTCAGACTAAGCACCAGCAATGGCACCATCCCTAGAGTTAGGGTTAGGGTTTGAGGGAAGATACATTTAAATGAGAAATGTGTATACACTGACTTATCTAGCGGAACCGTGGCCCGTACCTGAGAACATCTTGCACACGGCTTTGTCATGGCGTCGGACAGAGGCCACGATCAGCAGCCAGCTGGGCAGCAGGTGCTGGTGGCTGGCAAGGAGCTCTGCAATGGTACCGCTCTTCCCTGGGGGTGCTCCTACAGCCCCTCCTCCACCGTCGCCTGTCCCACACCCAAGATCTGAGTCCAGCGAGTCCACCACCACCATCAGCGTGTGCGTAGGAGGAGGAAGGTCCAGCAGGGGAGACAACACTGCCCTGGGAAAGAGAGTGAGGGAGTTAGTGAGCAAGTGAGAGATGATTCATTATCATTCAAGAAAACTATCAAGCAGGGGTGTGAGATACCTGAATAAACAGTACAAGCAGGTAAATGAGAAAAGACCAAGGAGATTAAGTAATAAGTAACCTTGTTATTATTGCATTTTATATCTAATTATATGAAGAGCAACCGTCGATAATAAATGCAACTGGACAGCTGAATGAGATCAATCCAGTTGAAAAGAGACAAGAAGAAACATTTTTGACAGGGAACAAAAGATGTAATGATTAGACTAAAGTGCGACTATTCAGCCGGGAGTAGGTGGCAGGCGGTTCTTGCTGGGACAGGCAGAGCAACCCCATTGCTGCGCCTCATGCGGTGTCCTTCACCATGGAGCACCCAGGAGTCTGCTCAGGGCTGGGGCTCAAGTACTGATGACTCAGGTTGTTGGAAGGTTTAGGATTTCCTGCTACGCCCCATAGGCAGGCAGGGAGACACTCTCTAACACACACATTATTATGCCTTGCCCACACTATACATTCGATTAGCAACTACTGCATGGTTTATGGGATAATTTTCCTTGGAACATTTGACATATTTCTTTGAAAAGTATCTATAAAGAAATGTATCCAATTAAAGTCATACTGTGTACCAGATTACATTATCAAGTAATGTGAGATCACACAGTTCATTATAAGAAAAAACATTTTAATAATTGAAAAATTAAATCAAGAATGCGACTCAAGAAATCTTTTCATGGGCAAGGAAAGAATACATGGAATACATGCCAGAAGGACAATATATTGCAATGTTGACTTTTATGATTAGGTAATCATTATAGGTTTCATTTTTAAAGAGCCAAGTTAAAAAAACTGGGCAGAAGTCCAAACTATCTAGGTTATGGTGCTTATCACCTTGGAGTGTGTGATTGATCAAATAAAGGTACACTCCCTTCCGGTGCAGGTGGTCATTGACGTTGCAGTGAGGGCACCAATTACGATATGGAGTTCTCTGCTCCGTGAAGTCTGTGTGGTCCCAGCCGTGGACGGCCTTTAAGTAACCTTTGACTGGTAACAGGGTTTTGCTTTGGAAGTGTTAAAAAACAAGTGCTTAAACTAGTGACCCCTATGGACAATGATGGCCAGTGAGTCCAGCTCTGGGGGGGAACCATTGAGGAGATTACACACAAATGGCCTTGTATAGCCCTACAACCCCAGGACAACGCCAATCAGCGTGTCTTTATAACAGCCGGTAGAGAAACCTCGTAAAATCACCTTCATGAGATATAATTCACTGACCGCTGTTGACCATGTCCCAACGAACATCGATTATCACTTATCTAGCTACAGCTGTTGTAAGCCAATGAATACATCTCCATACATACACCATTTTTGACCACTGCGCTGACCTTGTGTTTCATGTGTTTGTCAACGGCTGTTCACATGCCAGCGCATTTGCCTCGAAGCCTCTTTGTTGTCTCACAGAAGCTCCAAAACACACATAGCCCCTGGCTATGAGCCAGTGAGAGGGGAATGTGGAATCTGGCCCTTGCGCTTTACACCAGAGAATAGCAAACATGGGAGGAGGAGAGCTGCGAGGGGTCCCAGAGCATTTCTCAGAGTAAACACCACGGAAGGGAGTGATCAAGGGGTGACCTCGCTGACCAGCACTGTGATGGCGGTCAGCTGGAGTACATTTTGGGACATTTTTCCTCACCTCTTTGTTCCTTTTTTTACCCCGACTGAAAGGATGTTGTGTTGTAAATGGCATTGTAGCATACAGACTGTGGCGCCCATTGTACATGCAGTGAATGGGTCGCATTATGATCGGGGGAAATAATAATGAAATAAATAGATAGATAAGGAAGGACGACAATTTAATTTTCTTCTTAGCCCTTTCCTTATATTAGCAAATGGCATTAAATAACATGGCTTGCTTTGTGAATATATATAGTATCAGTTACATATTGAAGCAATAAGAGACATTTCATACAACTGTAAGTCAAACAAATTGATTGAGGGACATCTACAGTTTGGGTTGTGCCAGTTTATAACTTACAATGTCATTTGATGTATTTTTAAATAAACGTTGGATCACAGAAAAGATCACAAAATGTAAAAGTTTCTCAATTTGGTTTATAAAAGAGTATGTGCTGATATAATCTCCATGTATCTTGGAGGGAGGCAATGAAAGTGAAGATAAAATATGATCCTCCAAACCTTTTGAACGTTTCGTCGGGGTCCTTCTGGCATTGGAGGGCCTCCAGAGCAGAGGACACGAAGGGGGTGTCCAGCATCTCGGCATAGCGAGGAGGAAGGAGAGGCGAGGCCCTCAACTGTTCCACCAGTCCCAGAACAAACCTCCACAACACCACGCTTCGCTGGTCCTCCCTCCGGCAGAAGTGGGAAGCCAGGCAGCGTGCCGCCAGCCCGACCCTGATCCCTGCATCTGAGGTGGGGTACACCAACTCAGTACATAGGGCTGTCTTCCCCGCGCCGGGGCCCCCGGTCAGCAGGAGCCCCGGCGGCCGCCCTGGCACAGAGCGCGCCTCCAGACAGTGCCTCAGCTTGTCCAGGGCCCATTCCCGGCAGTAGAAGCGCCGTCCCTGGAGCAGGCTGGAGTTGCTGGAGAAACCACAGCGACTCATTGGGTCCCCGGGATAAGTCGTCTAGCGCCGTCTATACATTTCTCCATGCTCCGTGTCTCATGCTCTTCTTCATCTATACAGTTTCTTCATGGGAGAACTAGCGGTTTCACAGCTGAGGAAAGCATTTGCATCCCCCCCACGCCGCCTGCTCCTACAGTGCCACTGTCAGTTCCTGTTAGTTAAAAAAAAGAGGTGTGCTTCAGCCTAGCTGTGTTTATCAGCAGTCCTCTCAGGTAGCCTTCCCAGTCCTCTGGTGGGGTCAAAGGTAAGGTGAGGGGTTGGCCACAGGACAGGGTAGATAAGGGTCAAGTCCGCTGGAAGTTCACGCGTGGGAAAAGTATTTTGGCAGCTCCGTGTCTCAGTCCAGGTGTGTCTATTGGAAGCAGGTGTGCTGCCAAGTAATAACTCAGCGGGGTCATTTAGTTTCTAACCCCCGACCTCAGAATACTGAAATAGATCAGAGGGAGGATCCTCAGCTACTGCTGCTGTGCATCACACCTTGCAGGTTTCTGACGGCGCCGTACAAATCTGTGAGAATCAAAGGAGAGAGGAACACAACGAGTCAGAGTCAAGATAAAGATTTCTTACTTCTGTTGGCAGATCTAAGTCACCCCGTATCGCTCACCTCACAGCTCCCGTTGCACTCCCTAGGTCTCCCAATTACTGGCGCACTCTGTTCTTCCAAGTGTCTCAACTCCCCACTCCTACTGCCTGCTACCATATATGTTGCTTTTGTTTTCTGTCAGGCAGCTAGCTGCTTCGTTCTGTGCTGCCTCGGAAGGAATGCCCTGCTCATTCACACGCCTTTTCTGTTTCTCTGTCTATCTCTCTTTCCTCCCTCCTTTGGCTCCTTCCCTCCCTCCCTCCCTCTGTATCGCTTTCATTCTTTGCTGCCCTGTTTTTTTACTCCTCCCCCTAGTGTTGTAGAGCATGTCAGGACATGCACTGAACAGCATAGTGGTATTTATACAGAGCAGGAGAGGAGGGGAGAAATGTTAAGTTATAGATACATTGAGTACTCATTTCAGAAAAATGTGGGTCATTTGGAAAGCAAATTAGTATGTTATATGGGGTCAGAGTTCAACAACAGAGCTAGATTAAGGAAACACATGTGCTCCCTCGGGACATGGGTCACAAAATATCAAGAAATGTTTCCATCAGCAGGCGAAGAAGATAAAAAGAATTGAAATTAGACTGTTGCACACATGTGAAATGGCCCTCATTGGAAATCAGGGGCAAATGCAAACAATCACACCTAGACTCAAGTACTTTAAGCTCCTTGTCTGGACTGAAGACCACAACAAAACCTATGTTCTGGTTCAGTCAAAGCTGTGAGAGAGGATATGTACATGTTTAAAGTGGAAAGTGCTTTTTTATTGCTTGTTCACTTTCGGTAAGTGGATTTTACTGGCAGTCTGGAGTATCAGGTGTTGGAAAAGGAAGGAAAAAACTCAGAAAGGACGAGGAGATGGGAGCTCAATAAATTATACCATAGAATTAACCATAGAAAATGGATGCATGTAATGCAAAGTGCCTCTGAAGATCATGCCTGCTTTGGTAATGCAGTGTTAGCTTACCCAAGAGTTGCTGCAGCATTGTTTTCAACACATGACTGTTCATTTAAACAAGAAGCGGGAAACAGCAGGCAGATAATTCCTGACTGCTGACAGAGTGAAAGGGGTCAAAGTCCAGCCACAGGAATGGAAGTATCTGGATGTAGTCTGATAGCTGCAGTCTAGGATATTAGCCAGCGAGAGAGCAGAGGCATATTACATGCATTTAAATGCTTCTCCAATACTGTCCATTTCTAGCTCACAGCGAAATGTCGATTAAATGGTTAGTTAACCAATAGCCTTGTAGCAATCCAAACGTCACCATGTGACAATGTGTACGAGTTTGTACAACACTAATCTATGCTCACCCTCCCTCCTCTCTCCAAACCCTGGCTACCCTAAAAATAAACTTGTCATGAGGTTTCTTAATGCTTCTGCAGAGTTAGAGCAATTAACATAGATCCCTGTAGCCTTAAAGTGACAGAATGTGTTGTAGAACACATTTAAATTATAAATATTTTTTGCTTTTTGTACTTTTAAATTGGGGTTTGATACAGACAGAAGTCGGCCTGAAAAGGCTCATCCCGATTTGAAGCGCAACTGCTCTGGCTTTGCAAGGCTAGACAGATTAGCCTGTGAAATCAGAATCAGTTACACAACAAAGCCAAGATAGATTTTTACTTATCTGACACCAAGGACTATTGCCATCTCATGCCCTGAATAGTTTGGGAAAGAAACAGAAAGCAACCGTTCTAATGTTGTCAAATATGGTGGTTTATGTTTATCATCTGACCTCTTTGTGTCATGCCTTTTTGTCAACTATCATTCAATACATTGGAGTAAATTAGACTGGTTTCATATTTACAAGTTTTGGCTTCTGTTGACAGCAAGGTCCAACGCCGCTCCTAAACAGGCCTATACATCACATGGGTGTTTATGGGGGAATTCAAAACACTCTCTGACCTTGTTTCACTTTAAATTGCTGACTAAATCCTTCTACAGGTTCAGTTCACCAGGGAAAAGGACAGGCCGACTGTGCACGAAGCGAGTGAATTAATGTAGACCTATTGAAGAAAGAATGGCACCAAAGATGCATTTAGGCTGGATGAGGCATGTCATTCCCAAGGCATGCAGATCTGGCACCATGTTGCTCTTAACAGATGAAAGCTAAAAGGGACGCACGTGTGGGAACCCTGCACAAATTGTACACAAATTCCAGACAAGGCATTTCAGTGAGTTCTGTGAAAGTGTTAACATTATAATGACAGAATGTGTATAAGTCCATTATATATATATATATATATATATATATATATATATATATATATATATATATATATATATACACAATAACAACTGAATGAATCAACCCAATTGTCATTGAGTGCCAAATTAGGTCCCTTCACCATGGCTGTGTTGCTACAGGCGAAACGGCCAGCAGAGTAAAAACTATGGCATCGTGGAAACGGAAGGAGATGATGCAAGTGGGGAACAATCTTCTCTGAATGACTTTTTGTGACGACATTTGTGTGCTTACAAATGCTTTGACACTTTATAGCATGTCAACATGGCATATCACGTTGTATAAAAGTAGCCCAACTGTAGTTAAAATTAATATATAGTAATATATTAGGCCTACCGCAGAAAATATGGCACGATTATGTGATTTTAACAATATCACTTTATACCATCTCTAGTAGGTAGAGCGCAATTTGATAGCCCCTGTAATACATTGCGACCACCCCAGCCCCCCAAGTAAGATGCGTCGATATCAGGGCTGGTGATTCTACAGGTGCTTGGATACACATAGCGCGGAGGACAGCTGATCACTACACAACGCACAGGCTACACGTTCACAACACAAGGAGAATGTGAAGACACATGAGTGTGTCGTAAGTCGTAAGGTGGTAGTGTGTGTGTGTTTATGTATATAAATATATACATCTTATTTATATCAAGCAATGACCTGACCTGTAATCAACCGGAGTCGACGCGATAGAAGATGGAAGCACGAATGCTTCCTTGTTTTCTGGCGACAAGTTGCACACATGACGACGGTCTTCAACGAATGAGCACATTATTTATTTTACCCCAGTACAATGCGAGTACATCACTCTTAGAGGATTCCATCGAACAGCTGGTATAAGTGTTTGATCCGCGCGCCGGTGGTCCAGGTTCAACCACGTAGCGACATACTTAGTAGGCTAGCGCCACAGTGCTTGATATTGTTTTGTGATATTGTGAGTATATGTGTATCGGAATTGCTAGTGGCCTCACGACAAAATAATAGCTCGCAAATTGTGTTTTAGAGTAGGTTTTACTACCTGTGTCTGTGCGCGCGTAGAAGCTTGCGTCCGCGATAGTGTGCAAGAATGCGTGCGCAGCAATGTGACTTTCTACAATATAAACCGATAGCTTTCAGAGGTCTCCTCTTTCCTGTCTCCTGCCCATGCCAAAAAGGATGTTAAATGATTTTTTTTTTTTAAAGCATTAGTGTCTTACAAGGAAATCCTCTCAGGGTCAGCTGCCTGTTCTTCAGTCAGAAAGGAAGCATACCAAGAATAGAGGGAAAGGCTAATGAAATATGAAAAAAAAGAGAAAAAACTCAACACCTGCGTTACACTTTTGAAACAATGGAACTGAGGTTGCAGAATAGAACCATGCTTGACATTTATAGTCCAGCTGGGACTATGGGGTCTTCCTGGGTCTTCCCTTTAGTTGGTCACCACTCTCTTCCCACTTCTTGTATGTAAAACTTGTAGGCCTTTATAATACATAAATAGTCTGACCATAACAAGCAAACACAAGCAAAACACAAACTCTAACAAGCAACATAAATAACTCAATTTGCATAATGAAGACACACAAATCAACCCTTTAAACTTGGTCTCCAAGGTTCAAGCAGAACACATTTTTGTTATTATTTTGTTATTTATTAACAAGGGGCCCATCATGTAGCCTATTCTCCAACAAAACCAGAATAAGCCTGCTGGTTTATTGGTATAAACTGAGCAGAGATTTCCCTATAATTTCCTATCTCAACTGTTCCATGTGTACATCCTTGGGAACTGTAAATAATTGTAAATACTGGATATTTGTATTTATTTCACTTATTTAAATATTTGTACCTGTGTTTAACAGTTCTGACTTCCCCCTCAAATGTCCTCATGCTGTATAACAGCCCCGGAATGTCCTTGCAACAAACACTGGTGGAACCAGGGGCAGTCCCCTGTCATTTGTTGGTATTTCCTGTTTGATATGATATTTCCTCCAATGATTGCCAACATCTGTGATGCAGCGAGATTACACTGAGTTCCTCCATGTGCAGTTCTCCTGCTGGAACGGCACTATTGGATGCACAAGGGTCGGGAGATATATGTTGATTTAACAACATGGACAGTGTTTCCCCCATGCATCAAGTGGCGTAGCGCCGCCACTTGATTACTAGCACCACTGCTATCAGCAATGCAAAAACAAAAAACATTTTATTTTAGAGCTATAAATAATGTTGGGTGCCTCAAATGCTGTTATCTTATACTGCAACCCCTCAATTGTGACATTGTCTTTGGAGAAATAGTGAAATACTAAAAAATGGTTAGCCAATGTACAAAAAGGGACCTAATAATAGGATGTAGCCTACATATTTGATGTTGGTAACCAGGAGCAACAGTATTATGAAACACGTAAGTAAAATTGAGTAAAATTGATTTGCGCTAATGTTAATGTAAAAATAATATGGTTCGCAAAGTCCACTCTGCATGCTATTTCTTGTTATGTTGTATTGTTATACCAGTGTATGAAACCTTTTCTGTTGGAATGCACCAGAGCCCTACTGGAATCGGATCACACTATAATGCCTACATCAACAACATCAGCACCATGCATGCGCACATAACCATATAGGGTATGTGAAATAAAGGGACAATGACTCTTCTTGTCTTGTCTCTTCTTGGCATTGTTTGATTCTACATCGTTCATTCTTCGACAGCAATGTAGTACAAGCATGGTTAAAGAGCTACCTTTCTGTGTAGACCATTTGTTGAAATTGTATTGGCTACATGCAGCAATATAAACAAAAATATTGATTAATACTTTCCAGTAAACAATATCTCCAAGACATTGAAGCAATCTTTTTTTAATAGTTTTTCTACAGAAAATGTGCTTTACTTCCTTAAACCTGATCCACAAATGAGTGCTGTTTGTTCTAGCTCTTTTTTTTTCTCCCTTAAAACTATAAGTAAATGGTCAGGCATCACATTTAAGTAGTAGGCCTAATTTTGGACACTCTTGATAATGTACACACCAAGATATAAGTCATGTACAAAATGACTCCAGCTTTGTATGAGTATGTTGATGACATCCATAAAACATGACTGAATTGCCAGTACCTGCTGTCACCCAGTTGATTAGAGTTATAGTGATGAGTAATGTGTAGAGTAATTAAAAATGTTTTGACCAACCTGTTTGCCACACAAACAGGGTGGGTGGTACTGATGTTCCTATTTCAGCCTTGAGTACAATACAATTTCCCCTTGACAAAGATGACAGGAATAACAAATGGCCGAGAGTTCATTGAGTTCTGCTTTTCTTGAGTTCTTATTGAGTTCTGGTTTTGGTCCGTTCACACCGTGTGGTTTGCTAGAGAAGCTAGCTGTGTCAGGTGAAATCACCTTCCTACCGGCAGCTGGAATTCGCTACTGGCAAAATCACAGAGACAAACTGGAACTGGTTCAGTAGACGCCCACGTGAGAAGTGGATACAGGTCACATCACGTCTGTGCTTATATTTGCATCGCCTGCCATCTGAGGTGGATTCTCCTTATCAACTCCATCTCCCCAGCAGCCACATTCAGCCCCTCCAGCCCCTGAGAACAACACTATGACTAAGTCATTGCGTTTGCCTTTAGTGACGTACTTTTGATGCAACCCAGTGCTTCTCATGGTAAATAAGGCAACAGCTCTTGTCAATGTTATATTGTGAGCTTATAAAAGGGTTAGTTACTTAGTTATAGATGGCTCCTGTCACGTTTCCTTAGTACAGGCATATTATATAAAGGTTTCATCTTCAGCCGCTACATTATTGAAGAACATCTAATCATGTAAATGATTGGTCTCCGCCTACTTTTCTTCTCCACCATGTTTACATCCTTATGTACTCATTTAAAGTAATTACTTAAGAGGTTAATAAAGAAAAAAGTATGAAAAAAAGTTTTGTTTAGAAGAAGCAGGATGTTTACATATTGTGAACTATGGAATAGGTAAAATGCAGTCACCCACGTAAACTTCTCTTTCTGATGCACACACACACACACACACACACACACACACACACACACACACACACACACACACACACATTCATTTCATTTCATTTAACTATTATTTATACTCGAAAAATTAAAATTAAACATTTACACAGAGATGTGGAATGGCTGGAATTAAAATAAAATAGCTTAATTAAAACAGTTGCAGGTAGAGTTTGGCAGATTTATGATAATATGTCTAAATTCGTTAAAGGATATTAAGGTATTACTTTACAAACACACGCACACACACACACACACACACACACACACACACACACACACACACACACACACACACACACACACACACACACACACACACACCAGAATAACAACTGGATAGTTGTCAGGGACAGGGACCACCAGTTTGAGTTGAATACCTTACTTTAAACAGTTAGACAGTTAGAGTTAGAAAATTGTTCAGCCAGTTAGTTCAGTAGTTAGGCTTAATAGAAAACTAAGCTCGGAGACACACCACAAGCTATTTGCAAGTATTAAATACTATCTTCATGAATCATGTGTAATTTAGGTGAATACTAATATGATCTTCAAGAGAATTTCCGACGAGGTGCCTGGAACACTGGCGGTTTTGGAGTGACCACAAGGTGGCAGTACCGGGGTGAACCACCTGGTACTGTTCACATAACCCAAGTTTCTGAAATTGTTATGTTTAAAAACCAACCCGATTATCAATAGAAATGCTATATGTTGCAGAAATTTATTTTATCAAATGTTTGACACATTCCTACATGTCATCTGGATAATATCTAAGTCGAAGAAACAAATAAAAATAATCAAATCTATATTGAAAATGATAATTCCCCACAGATTTTTTACTATATGTACCTACATGACCTATATAAAAGTAGGCATAAGCCTATATAATAAAGGTCTTCGTCTATAATCAAGGTATACACCTTTTTTTGCAGGTCGTATATTTGTACATATTACTTTACTTAAATTATTCCTAATTTTGACTTGTATTATGGTGTTATTGACTATAATTATGTAGCGTAATTCCGTAATGTAGACTAATGTAGTGTTCTACTGCTTATAAGACTTGATAACCTTTTAGGTAAGCGGCTTATTTTTTCTTTCAGACGCACCAAAGATCATGATGCACCAACAATTATCAAAACAATTAATTAAAGTATTCAAAGAATAATCTATAAACAAATGCAAAAACAGAAAATGTGAATATAGTTGCTTAGCAACCACAGACGCTTTCCGCACCCGGAAGTGCGTGGCCGGTTGAAAAAACATGGCGCACAGGGCACCGCTCACTGCATTTTTATTGATATTTCTAAGACAATCAGTTTTTAAATATGTTATTTCTGCAATTTTAATTTGTATAAGCGTAGTTACAGTAAGTACTAATGATGACGTGTTCAGTGCAAGTCACGCCGTCAACTCGCAGATGGCTAAAGCAAGAGATATACGGTAAGTTTGCTAGCTTTCTATATTCAAACATTCGCTTTAAGAGTTATTCGCTTTAAGTTATTATGCTTGTTGACTATAACACTGGTTAACGTCAAAATGCCCTCCTATCTCTTTTAATGTATTATGTATTTTTGTAGTAAATGACTCGTCGATTGTTTCACAACTAATATACTGTATGGATTGGAATGATGCATAGCATTTCATAAATATTACGCATATGGGAGACCTTGACGTTGTGCTCTAGGCAGATTTCATAACGCAACATCTGTGGATGTCTATACTCTGACCATGTCGGTAGCAGCATTCGTTCACATCTACTGAAGTAGTTGGCTACATCAGAATACTCAAATAACGTGTATTAGGTATCTGCTGTACGATGTGAACCCACCTGAGGGTTTCAACTTGAGGAGGGATGTCTACATCCGCATGGCATCCCTCGTAAAGACCCTTAGGAAGGATGGAGACGACTGGGTCCTGGTCCTGCCCCCGTGGGGTCGTCTCTATCACTGGCAGAGCCCCGACCTCCACCAGGTGCGCATCCCCTGGGGAGAGTTCTTCAGCGTCCCCAGCCTGCAGGTCAATGTGCCTGTCGTGGAGTTTGAAGACTTCATAGCTGGTGAGACTAGAGGCAGACCCAGAACCTTGTTGTTAGCAATAGCATGCACCCCTTTTCCTCCTCCGCTCAGTAAATATTAACCATATCTGGACATTGCATTTTATATTGGCCTATGTCAATCTTGGTTATTCTTCTACAACTGACTATTTTCCTTTCATTTATGTAGGATATGCACTGAGCCAAAGCTAGCATACTAAGCTTGAAACCATTGTGGTTTAGCTAAATCTGTACCGTTTGCTTTGGGACTGCACAAACAGTTATGAACATATGTTTCTTGCAATCTTATATTGTACCAGAGTCCGGCGGCCCGTTCGTTGACCAAGTCCTGGTTCTGCAGAACTACGCAGAGGGATGGACGGATGGGAAGTGGGAGGAGAAAGTAGACGAGCGTCCCTGCGTCGACAAACTAATGTACTCCAAAGACAAACAGGGCTTTTACAGGTACCACCACACTTGGGTCATTCAAACAAGCTTTAAGGGCCGAAAACTCTCCCAGGCTGTAAAACACGAGGCACGCTGCACTGCCTTTTTTTGTTGGAACCTACAAAAAGTATTACACTGCACCCTTTTCTGTTGCACGGAGAAACCATAGAAAATCTGCATTTAATCGATGACATTGGACGTTTTTTTCTTGAGGTGAAAGGGTCCAGGCCAGGGTGCTCAGCCAAAAACGTGAGATGCTAGCAGCAGAAATAAGCGACGGGCTCCGCAACACAAAAGCAGCGAGCAAAACACTTTACAATTGATTAAAATTACAAAATATCCATGGGGATTCAACCCAGATATTTATTTTAACAAAAACATTCTGTTAGGAAGTAGTTACAATTCAGCAGAGGTATGTGGGGGCTCAAATCAATTACCTTGTGATTTTATTCAGTTATGATCCTTTAAAACAATTCTATCCAATGGCATTATTTTGGTTATTTTCATTTGTCAAAACACAATGCATTTCAGATATAAAGTTGACATATATATATATATATATATATATACATATATATAAACAATACTTAAAATCTACTCAGTGGAATATAGACCACAAGAACAAAGAACCAAGCTGGGTTCTCAGTTCTTCAAGAAGATTCCCATATTTTTTTTCCCTTACCAGGGGCTGGTTTTGGGGCTACGAGGAGACACGGGCTCACAAGGTCATGTGTATGTCCGCACAAGGCCATGCTTCCATCATCGCCCCTGTCCTCCACAGTAACATCACAGTCACGTGAGTCCATGCACAGCCTTACAATAGCAGTACAATTTCAATCATTATGCCCGATTAAAGACACATGCTGCATGCACACAAACCTTATAAGTGGTGCTATCGATAATAACTCGAAAAGTACAGGTAAACCAACATATATTTTTTAGGGATGGGTCAGAATATTCGATTATTCGATTATTCGTTCCCGAGGGTCAAAGCCGATTTCTAACATTTGGACCGTTAACATTTTTTATTATTATTAATCATGTACAGAAAAACAATATACACAATACACAAGCATAAATATTAATATATACTGTATGCATACAACACAAACACTGATCACTGTTAAAGTTTGTTTTTTTGCGTTTAAGATATTAAGTGATTTCTTGCTGATCCATGGCTGCCTTTGTGAATGTCGGCACACATCGAATTATCGATTATTCGTTCATACCACCCACTGATTATTCAACCATGAAAAATTTGAGTTATTCACATCCCTAATATTTTTAAATTAAACACCTAAAGTCACACTGAAGTACAACTAACCATTGAACTAAGAGATCAGTGTTTTAGAGCAAGGACCAACCAGGATCTTTCCTTGCCCTTATTGGCAGCAGCTAATTTTGACTGGGAGTCTGACTCAGCTGCTGCCTGTAGCTAAATACTGCTTTTAATACTGTTTTTTTGTAGCTCAGTTATGTTGGACCGAGCAGAGACCGTTCTGCATGACCATTATGCCGGCAAGGACTACTGGAGTGTAAGTGTGATCATTGTTGTGTGATGATGAGGATATAGTTCATATGCCTACACAATAGATACCTTTTTTCCATTTGTATATAAATCAATGTAATAAATAAATATAAATATATAAGTAAAGTATATAAGTAAATATTTTCTTCCTGATGTCATTTTCCAAAATGATACAAATATTACATTCAAGTTGAAAAGGACAGGGGTCTTCTCTTTGCTTGCGATTTCCAAGCAGCCAGCTAATTGGCATTATCGGCAACATTGTAGCTGACTGGTGGCATGTTAACCCTTGAGAAGGGAATAATTCAGGTTGAAACATGCTTGTTATCATGTTTCACCCTAGACGCGACGAAGCATGGTGTTTGCCAAACACTTACGGCTCATTGGAGATGACTTCCGGGCCAAGTACCTTAACTCCACCGACACCGGCGACCACACTATGTACAACGAGGACTGGACTCGTATGAAGGTGAGGTTACCTTCATGCATTCCGGTTGAATCCTATTCCTATTTATCGTAGTATGTTGGGTGTGGATGTATAAACTAACCGTTACCCCAATGTTGGATTTTGGTGGGGCCAGGCTGAGCTGGGCTCGGCTGAAGGTGGGTCTTATCTTGGAGTCCACCTGCGCCGGAAGGACTTCATCTGGGGTCACAGGAAAGATGTGCCCAGCCTCAAAGGGGCAGTCAAGAAGATCCGTACCCTGATGAAAAAGCACAAATTAAACAAGGTCTTTGTTGCGACAGATGCAGATGATGAAGGTAATGAGGCAATAGTTAATAATCTGGGATAATCATGAATATCCTCACTTGAGTGACTTGAGATACTGCTCACTATGGTCCTATACAGATTTCCTGATTTATTTGGAATTTGCCACAAGGGGGAGTCAGAGCTCCCCCTTGCAAATTCTGCCACAAGGGGGAATTGTGGCAGAATTTGCCGACCTGAGACCATAATTCCCCCAAATTCTGATCTCGGAGTGGCTGGCGGTTTGCCTCCCAGTCAGAAACTGAACATCCTCCAGTTTTTCCACTCAAACATATTGTCCCAAGCCTTGATGATGTGTCATTAGAGAAATATTGCCATCTTTACAGACGTGGTGTGTCAGGGATAATAAACCATTGTGCATCATCCCCCCACCCCTCTAGGATCCATGTTTTATCCACCCTTCATCCATTTCACAAATGTTTCCCTTTTTTTTTTAAACCAAATGTTCAAGACATTCAATTCACATAGCACCATCCTACTTGCAACTCACACTGTTCAGGTTTAACTCATGATCCAATGCTTGCAAGAGATAATGTATCTTGTGTTAGACATGTCCCAATGTCAAGCTGACATTAAGACAGACCGAGCCCACTAAATTGACCACCTGTCTATACAGAGCTGGAGAATCTGAAGAGGATGCTGCCAGAGATGGTTCGGTTTGAGCCCACCTGGGAGGACCTAGAGCTCCTTAAAGATGGAGGAGTGGCCATAATTGACCAGTGGATATGTGCACATGCCAGGTAAGTGTTTCCAAACCATGTCTCCCTGATGCATATGTTGCAAAAATCCACATTGCAATGTGACAAACAGTGACAGTGGGGGGGGGGGGGGGCGGGCGGACAGGATTGTTGACGGGGGGGGGGCTGCTGACTGGCGGAGCAACCGTCAATGCACACTATTTATGCTTGATAGTGTGCCGAGAGATAATGTGGGGCCACCGTTGCGACGAAGGGGCCGCGCAAACCCGACAAGCATGCCGCTCCGTGATTGGCCGGCCCACGAGAGGCCGCGGCCCTTCTGGCATCTGCCCGAATGCCAGACCGTCCAGTACGTCACTGGTGACAGACATTTGCCACAGATATTTTGTTGCATCCTCTTTGTCTTTAAAACAATGACCTACTGATTTGAATGACAGCTATTTAAGCTTTCATAACATTGCTTTTGTGGACAATGACACAGCCTTCTCCATAGCTGCACCCTCCCTCTTGAAGCCTCTCCCCAAACACATCCGAAATGGCACAGATCGGTCCTTATTCAAAACAATAATCAAAATACACCTTTCTAAAATGGCATTTAATCTCTGGTTTAAATTGACACCTCGTTTAAAAACTCAAAAGTTCAAAAGTCTATATTCTTTTCATGGGCTGAAGAAGTGAACATCTTACTGGCTTGATTGTTTATAGTGCCCACTGATTATTTGAATTGTTTCCCAAGGAGTGGCCACTTTGAAATATGAAGTAGGCTTTCCACACATGCTTGATCCACAATTGTATTATTTATATTATCAAAATAATTCTTTAATACTTATGCATTAATTCTTACTCATTATGCTTCATATAATTCATATACTTCACATTTTTCAGATTTTTTATTGGGACCTCCGTATCGACGTTCTCATTCCGAATACATGAAGAGCGTGAGATCCTTGGCTTCGACCCTAGATCCACATATAATAGGTTTTGTGGGGATCAAGAGAAAGAATGCGAACAGCCCACCCACTGGAAAATAGTCTACTGATGCCACAAAACATTGTAGACTGTATTGATGTGAAAGTGCCAATAGCAGTGTTAAAGTGAAGAAAATATTTGTATTATGGCAGTATGCTTTTCAAATATGTGCTCATTATGTTACATTCTACGTTTCTTTCCAGAGATCTACAATAAAGGTGACATGATACCCTCTTCAGACGATATGTGTTTAAATGCCAAGACCTATGAATGGAGAAAACTATTTCATTTTAATCGTGTCTTATCTGTTATCTGTTTATTATTGTATGACATAAAATCATGTTTTGTTTTATGAATGATGGTGTTTCAATCCTCTTTAAAAGAAATGTATAATTTACATTTTCTTTTTCTACTTTTCTGTTTTTGTCTTGACCTCTTCTAACTGGCCTTACTGTTTTCATTTCTTATAACCAGTATGACATACCAGCAGCATTTGCTGCAACATGAGTATCACTTTACAATACAGTTGTATAGTGCAATGTTATGTGTTTTTATTTTTTAAAGGCAGATTAAATACATTTACAGACATCTGTTGCCTCATGAGGAACTGCTTTTTTTAAATTCAATTATGGCTCATGGATTCTAATTTTAAATAACCGATACCTTTTACATGCACATATTGTTAGATGTCTGAAACCACAGGTGAGACAAAAGAGTGACCATGGCATGTGAGCACGAGGCATGTGAGCACGATCAAAACGATCTATCTATCTGTCTATCTGAACACACCCGGTTTAGCCTACCCTTTGACATTCCACCCAGCATCTATGATTCAAACAAAACCAATTGTGACTTTGACCTAGTTAACATCAACTGATGAACTATCACGTAGGGTCACAAAACCAGTTAAACAAGCGGGTGTATATGTACAAATATTTAATATATCTATACAATCTAGCAGACTAAGGGTTTTACATTTTTGATCACAGGCTACTTCATTAAAGGGGTCCAAAACCTAACTTCTTTTGAGTTAATTAGTTAAGTTAATTAATTAAAGTATGTGTTTTGCTTAGTATAATGTATATCAAAAAAGGTGGTAAAAGTCAAAACATTTCTTAGAAATGGATAGGCTTTTCTTTCTGGTATAGTCTTGCATATGCTCTGTGAATGTTTTTTTTCGGTTAAAGGTGCCATGACATGCCATCAGGTGTGGTGTGATTAGCCGTTACAAGTCGTTTTGGAAATCTGCCCCATATGACATCATATGGGGCAGGAAGTGGGCGTGTCCAGCTAGATGTGTGCTGGATAGATCAGTCTATCAGCCTACCCAGTGGACTGTAGCAAACGTTGCTCATCTATCCGTCACACATCTAGGTGGACACCTGATTTCCCGGCTTGTAACGGCTAATCACACCACACCTGGTGGCATGTCATGGCACCTTTAACCATACAGTTTGTGAGAGCGTGTGTGGATGGCCGAGTCTGATCGGACTTTAGGATTGGGTGAGGCTGCACACCTGTTGCACATTAAGTGCAACAGGCATTATCAGTGTGAACAGGTAAAAACAGTCATCTCCTAACAATCAATTAGTTCTCCCAGATGGCAGTCACACCAGGCCATGTATCATTATCAAACCTTTACAATAAGCTGGATTTCTAAAACCACCACCCTGCGTCCTTTGTCTGGAGGACAGTGTAGCATCTATTTTGCTACACCATAATATTTCAGTATTGGTGTTGATATTCAAGTACAGAGGAGTCAGATTTAAGTGTTTTCTCAGTGATTGGAAAGAATGTACACATCATACTTTGTTCTCATGCTCAGTGTTAAACCAGAGCTGCCAACTCTCACGGTTTCACCGTGTGACATGCTTTTTACACACGCTCACACACCACACATCCAATTTCTCACGGCAAAAAAAAGCAGAGACGGAATCTCACAGAATCTCACTCCGGCCAAAACCCAAAAGTTGGCAGCTCTGGTTAAACTAGCAGGGGCTGCATCACAGACCACAACTTACCCAGTGCGTTTGGGAGCAATGGGTTATTATGGCTGTCATAAATATATAGCCTGTTAAGCCCTTTGAGACTGTAGCTGTGATTAAGTGCAATACAAATACAATTCAATTAAATAAATTGAGTTTACTTTTTTTTTTTATATATATATATAAAAAAGGGGGGAATACTGTCAAGGTAAATGGCATTAGCATCGCCTGACAACACTGATTGCTTTTATATTATTGTTTAATGTCTCATTAATTGTAAGATACATTTTTTATTTTCTATGTAAAGATACTTGATATGAATCAAGTATTTATGAATCTCGCTATACAAACTAAAATAAAGCATGTAATCCTGTCCAACTAAGTGAGGATTCAAAGATGGCAGTGTTATAACCAACACATACACACCTACTGTGACTCCAACAACTGACTCTGAAACCGGGGATATTTTTAAGAAGCTATTCACAGGCTAACCAGATTAAAGTGACCCTATTTTTTCACCAGATGTGAGTGTGATTGCCATTCATTACAAACCGCTTTAAAATCAGTCCTGTACCCTGGTGGCATCAAGTGGGAGAGTCCAGCCAGATGTGTGATGGCTAGATCAGTCTACCAGCCTACCCAGTGGACTGTAGCAAATGGGTGGGCTTATCCAACCACCATACATCAGGGCCAGGGGATACGACTTTAATTCGGAGTCAGTGAATGTCACAATGCTTGTTTTGAGATACCATGAGTTGAATGGGTCGCCATGGTAGTTCGCCATTACTTTGGCTACTCATGCTTGGAGCAACCTGGAACAAGAGCTATGACCTCTAACATAACAGGTTACCACAGTGACAGCAGTCGCAACTCCTTTCTATTATCATTTTGTATAATTGTGTAAAAATAGTTGACTACATAACTGATTGCATTTATATTCCACATACCTACGGCAAAAGTGGTGGGTTGCACCTTGGTTATCATAATGTTTGAGTCGGAACATCCACAGCCAAGCTTGGAAGTAACCAAACGTCTTGAAACAGGACCATGCAGGTGAAACACGAGGTTGTTATATCACCAGATAGGTCCCGGCGGACGGGCGGCGGCTGGCTTACTTACGTGAATTTCCTTTTGTATCCCCACGCCTGACAACATCCCTATGGGCGGTGCAATGCACGTAACATCAACGCCTCCGCAAAGATCACAGTTCAGCAGCCCCAAGGCTCAAACAGATGCGGTGCAGTTTTGTCAAAGCGCAGACCTTTTCTCTACGGACCTGTGAAGAGTGCAGAAAAACAGCCGATTTGAGTTTTCTATAATTCATTGCCGACTAATGGAGAGTGTCCCCTGCTAGATAACCCTATGGCGCGCCTAATATGCTATGATCTGTTTCGATAAGAACTACCTTCTTTTGCGAAGAGCGAAAATAAATACTGAGGTACGTTGAAACTGGTTATTCTTTGAGACTATAGCCTAGTGTTAAAACAAAGAAGCATTATAACCCACGCTTTTAAAATGAGTTAAGGTTAATTATCATTATCATTTATATAATTAATATATAGTCTAATATGTCATTATGACTATATAGCCTGTACGCCATATATCAAATTAACTACTGTCATAAACAACTATGTTAATTTTTATAGTCCATTCATGCGGTTCAAGGTATAAGATATATATATAGTACTAAAGAATGGGTATTTGTGTCAACGTCTTATTTTCCTCTTCTCCAAAGTTAACTGCGATGGCGTTCTTCCATCAGTTGCGTCTCCTCCTCTGGAAGAATGGACTAGGGGTCGTTCGCCAGCCGGTGAGCGGGGATTAAACGCACTATGTTTGTCTGGCAGTTGTAGCTTGACATTTTGAACAACAATATATCCACGGTGCGGTTGTTCGATAGCGTAGGCTATTGACCGCCATGTCGAAACTTGTGTTGCAATATGATATATTAGGCCTACACATTTGTAGGCTACAACATGTAACTTCTGCACTTTTGGAGGAATAATGTATAGAAAACAAACGTGAAGTGGTTCCATTTGGGATACGTGATTTAATGTATAGTTTCACAAATAGAAAATGGCTACATGAAAAACCACGGAGACAAATCTAGGATGAGGAAAAAATATAGTATATATTATTAGTAAATTGTGATATAATATATGGTTCGTACAATGATTTATAATTTCTAAAGTTCTCCCCCATACAATAAAATTGTATTGTATTTAATACAATAATTGCTGACCAGCCCACTGTGTTCTAATCCCATATCCATATTTCAAGCTTTTTGTTCTTGTCCTGGTGGCTGTAACTGAGCCATAGATATACAGTGCTTGGGTATCGCACTGAACCCCATGGGGGGAAACAGTTCCCTGTCAAGGCCTGAGGGGATTTTTCTGTCTTCCAGGGATGGTCGCTTACCATAATCCTTTGGCCCATCGTCATCTTCATTATCTTGGCTGTCACCCGAAGGCAGTTCCCCCCTGTGAAGAGAGAACCATGTAAGTCCTTTCTTTGCTAAATTAGACAGTCAACACTTTATTAACCCTCTATATCTTTAACTATCAAAATTGAGATGTAAACTGACCTTGTCTTAAACCTGCACTATGTACCTTTACTCAAGCATCTCTTGGTCAATGTTACATCCAATTTCCTTATGATGAAGGAGTTTCAAGGGCGTTGAAACCCTTGTAGTGGGCTACCTTTGCTCTGTAAAGGCAAAGGACCATACTCAATATGTATTACAATCAGATGAATAGGTTCTGCTTGTACTGGTGTTTTTTTCTGAGGTGTACCAATCTTAATAAGCGTTATCTCACAATCTGAAGTTCCTGGAATAGGTTTATTTTGTTTTTGTGTGAGATCAAATTCAATGACTCAGGAGACAAGTTGCAATAGGATAGCACTCTGTGTATCAATACAGAGGATTATCCAGTTGTTCTAAACAATACCCAATACCCACCCTCCCTCCCCTTCTTGCGTAATTATGGGACTGTGTGTGTGAGTGGACCACACCTGAATTAGACAACAGTGCGATGATCTGTATCTGCTAACATCAAACCGGATAGCCCTAAAAGACGCACATATGCATTGCACACATGCACACACACACACACACACACACACACACACACACACACACACACACACACACACACACACACACACACACACACACACACACACACACACACACACAGAACTACTAGAAAGGTATCACTTCATAGGCTCAGAGTCATTGTTTGTAAATTACTACTTGAGTGGTGGTGTGAGAAGCGAAAAGAGCTCATGTATAATAAGCTTAAATGTGTTACCAGCTCACAGTTCCAATGGGTAACAAGGCACACATTTGACAAACATATGTTGACTTGAATGTTGTAGGTTAAGGTAATTTCACATAAAGACCTTTCGCCACATCCATGAAAAATGTGAATGTTTTAAAAAAGATTCCTGACATAAATATTTATGTAAAACCCCATGGAGCATGCACATTGATGGACTAGGTTGAGTTTGAATCATGTTAAACCTAACAGTTTTGGCCACACGTAAACACACAGATAGTCCACCATTGTTTGTAGGTTTCTGGCTCGTGCTCAATATGTGAAACAACAAATGTCATGTGTAAATTTATATCATGATTTCAACCTCTGTTTAACTGGTCCATTTGAATACACAGAAATTATTGACAAATCTCGAGCCCAGAAGGAGTTTTTCAAAAGCTACATTTTCTGTAACCTAAAACACCTTAGAAATATCCATTTATGTGTGGGACAGTCCTAATAAGTGATTTGAAAAAGGTTGAATATTTCATAAGAATTATGAGTTGTTTATCAGTTGAGTAGCACATCATTAATAATCATTACTTCACCGCTATCTAGATGTTAATGAGGGTCTGGAAATCTGCAGTGTCACTGTTTGCGGTGTATTAGTGTGCTGTATTGTGTGATTGATGTGTTTCAAAATAGGTGCGGCTTATTTAAAGTCCTTTGCATTCACAAGTGGCATGATGAGATATTTGTAAAACCTTTACTGAGACAGAAACACTTTCCTTGATGATTTTCTGACATCTTGGCTCTCTGCTTTTTATTTGACTCTTCAACGTGTCTTACATGTTGATGAGGTTCAATGGTGTTCACTTCACAGAGGAAATCCTTTGGTGGTAGTTTGTTGTCGTTTGAAGACATGCATCATTGATGGTGGATGTTTTGCTTGCGATTTGCCTTTTTCGCCACGGCTCTGAAGTTAACGCGAACCCAAAAAGGTGTGTGATTTGCTGCACTATAACAAAGGGTTCCAGTGGTGCATTTCTGGTTGAAGGTTCAGAGTCCCAAGGTGCAGAACAAAGCCTTTCAGAAAAAGCTTTGTTCCTGCAGCCATCCATCGGGCAAACAGTGTCTCTAATGGGTGGCATCAAATTTGTATTTCATTTGTCTATTGTGTGTCTATGTTTGTTCATGTGATGTATTCCTCAACTTCATCTTTATAACTGTAAACTAATATACCTACAGGTGCAAATAAAATAACCTAACCTGCAGCTGACTGCCCACTGCTCCATGATGTGTGATACTACAGAAAGTTTGTGAATCCCTGTGAATCCTCACCAACAGGTTATGTCGGACCTCGGAACCTGCCCAGTGCGGGGTTCTTCCCCTTCCTGCAGACCCTGATGTGCAACACCGACAGCACATGTCACAACAAGTCACGCCTGCTAGACACAACCAAGACCGGAGGGTATCTCACTTTACGCCTGTTCACGGAATCAAACCTGTGTTGAATCGTGATTTGCCCCGACAATATCGATGGTCTGGATTTATCATCAGTAGTGTTGTTGACAAAGGAAAGAAGTTTCAGATAAGTTAGTTAATAATGTAGAAAGTAGAAAATGTCCAACGGTAATGGAAACGAGGGCAAACTCAAGGGAGTTAAAAAATTATGAAAGCGTAACCTGTCTATCAAGGGATTTACAGGAAAGGGTGCGTAAGGGGCAGCTTTGTTCACACGCATTGGGATTGAAGCATCACACTAGGGGGTGATTAGTCTGTTTTTTCAAGGAAAATAACTCCAGGGACATTTCATGTTGGTGGCAGCCCCAATGGAGGCAGGTGCTTTCCTAATCATAAGACATTACATCGTTGATCAAACATGCAGATGGATAGATATCTAGGTAACATTTTGTTCATGATTGGTAAAGCAAAAGATCCCCATAACACCAAAAGACAAAATGTAGTATGCAAGCATCGAATCTCAAACAATAATATTTTATATTCTATGGCCATTATAATTTTCAAATATTTTTAAGAAAATCTGTACAGTGGGTAAAACTGCTCATCCAAAATGAAGAAAAATGTAAAATAAAAAGTATATTAGTGGCAAAAACATTATTAGATTACCTTTGGTCAACATGCCATATTTTCTTAGCCGGGTTTATTTGATGATGTGAAGACTTTTGTCTTAGGCATACTATCCACTTTATAGTATGTGAAAGAACTGAAATGAAATTCCAGGGTGTGGTAGAAAAACTGGTTTGTACAGCTACTGATCCTAATGCATATCCTTTTAGAATACATTGTTATAATGGTGATTATTTCCTTCCTTCTCAGCCATTTAAAAAATGTAATCTAATAAATGTATACATGATATAATAATACAAATAAGAATCATTAATAATCAAATAATAATAATTAATAATAAATAATAATCTTAAATAAAGAAATAAAGTACTCAGAAACAGTTAAACAAAAGGAAGCTAGTCATAAACCTATAGACCATAGATCAAAAAGAACATTGTTACTAGACATGCATGTCAAAGACAACTTTATGACTTTTATTATCACACAATCCGTGTACCCTCTCTCCAACAGCACCCTCTCCACGGGAAAAGCCAGTTCGCTTGGACGCATGTTGCTTTCGGGGAACGCAATCAAGTCAGCACTGATGAAGAACACCACTGGCAACCCTGCAGAGATGCTTGGGCTCTGGAACGCCATGCTAGGTATATTTACCTTCACTCTGTTTTCTCACATAACCCTGAGCAGTGCAAAACCACACAAACACACACACACACACACACACACACACACACACACACACACACACACACACACACACACACACACACACACATACATACATAGGGGCACCCATACAAATGTAGAAACCCTAACCTGTACACATTAAAATACACATACAAATACATATACACACACATGCGCACACACATATATGCCTCAAAACCAACATCCTTCATATAGATCACCCATGGTCCTAGTTAAGTCCCCTTTAGAATGGCCAATGTTTCATAACTAGTGTCTCAATGAAAGGGCTTATTTTCTTCAAAGGTGCCCCGTATGGAGAAGTGGTTAAGCCTGAACATCGACAGTGGAGCAACATGGGACACTTCAACAGCCCTCTGTCTGTTCAGGTGGGTGTTATTGATGTACTCATTGGAAGAACAATCCAAACCAGCTCCCATGTTTGAAGCAGACCATTGTGTGTTAGTTGCCCCCATTCCCCTCAGAAAAGCGCAATTTCTTGGTTTTCTTGTGTGGTTTCTTACCAAGTGACCCTCGCCAGAGCGTTCTGGTCCACCTTAGGTTAACCTCGCCGGAACCTAGCCAAAGCCTAACCTTAGCCTAGACACTCGCATGGGTAACGAGTGAAAACAGTGCAACAGTGTGAAAAAAAAAATGGACAGAAAGAGGGAAACAATAGTAATAATAATAATGATAGCATAATAGCTTTTATTAACAAAGCTTTCCTCAGTCAATTGTGATTGACGACATCTGCAAAAGCCCGGCCACTTCGCTTTCAATGTTTGTGTGCCTTATGATCTCAGAGAGAGGGATAGGCTGAAAGAGAGGGGACTTGAGAATTGACCCTTGATCTTTACAACAAGGAATATTGCGTTTAATTCAAAGGATCGCTATTTACATGATCGTGTATACATTGTTGTGGGATTTCCTAAATAATAAGAACAGACTTTGCTAGCCTTTGCAAAGTTTCCGTATTCCATATCCAAACAAGAAAAACAATGTAAGAGAAGAGAAAGAGAAACAGCCTCCTTGCACGTCATTCACCTGGGACCGCACCCACCACAAATCAAACACACATACCAGTTGTACTAATCCAGTTAACTCAAAAGCAATGCACACACGGAAACATGAACAAAAATAAAGGGAAATTACCACAAACTGGACTCCGAACCCCCTTGTTCAGAACACCTCGGACGCCATGCTGGAGTCCATGAGGGAGCTGAGGACGTCCATGTGCACCGTGGGTCTCTCCATGGTCAACTCCTCCTCTGGCCACCCTCTCTACTACGCCCTGGCCACCTTCTGTGGGACCAACAACACTGTCCTGGAAGTCTCCCTTCTCACCCTCAACCAGGTTTGTGTTTGTGTGTGTGTGTATGTGTGTGTGTGTGTGTGTGCAGCGATACACACACACACACAGGCCCTTCTAATAGATATTGTAGGGGCAGTAGGGTCCTCAGGCCATACGATTTACGTTTGTATCCTTTTTATTTGTGCCTCTGCCTTGTAGCTGCTGAAGGACCTGATGAAGAGTGAAGCCAACGTTGTCGTGCCGATTGCAGCACAGGTGGTGGTGATGTTTGACCAGCTCCAAAACCACAGTGCATTGTGGGACAGCCTTTTGGCCTTCCCACAGCTCCTCTCAAGCACCTCTGCGGACCAGGCTCTGGTTGCGGGGGAAAATCTGTTCACCAACTTGCAAGGGTAACCATGTAGCTTTCACCTAACTGACCGTCCCCCGCACACATAGAATGGGGAATGGGAGACTTCTCGGTCTTCTCGGTCACAAATTCATACACATATACGCGCACACACACACGCGCACACACACACACACACACACACACACACACACACACACACACACACACACACACACACACACACACACACACACACACACACACACAGTGTTTTGTACAATGGTTATTGTTATGTACTTTGTTGAATTAAGATACTTATTCTTATAATTTCCTGTCTTTTGGGGGACTCCACACAGGGCGTTGCAAGTGTTCCAAGAGTCTTTCCCAGAAGCAGGTGACACGCTCTCGCCATTGCACATCCTTCTGACTGGTGGAATAAACCTCAGCCGCTACGTTCAGAAGTGGCCAGGCAGAGGTAACTATTTGAATCAAAAACATACATCTTGTTTTTTAACCTTTGCCTCTTCTAAGTTGTGGGGTCAATGTAACAACGTAGCACAGCCAATTGCATGCATACTTAGAACTTAAACTTGCACCCATTTCCCATCAGCAGCCTCTAGGTACTTGATTTCTAGCTACAGTTATGGCTGTTTAACTTCAGATACTACAGTTACTCTCTGAGATTTCAAACAAGGGAGAGGTGGGTGGGCGGTAGAATAAAACTATTTCTAGAGAAAAATCCTCTCGATGGATTGACTTGTAGATGGGCATGTATTGTTCCTGAGAACTTTCTTGTTCAGATCTTTTTTTAATGGAGTAAATAGCCGCAGTAATAAAAGTGACGTACTGCAGGTTTAAACGTGAACTTGAAAGACCTAAATGGAAGTACATCAAGATGCACTTTGACCTGACGCGGTTGCACCCTTCTGTTTTTATAACATGTGACTGGTTTTGGCTCTGTCTGCTGTGTACGGTCGCTGACAGAACACAACACATAACTTTGCTTTTATTATCTTCACAGACGTCTACATCTCACTGGGAGATGTTGTCATGTTGCAGAATGACATGCTCAGTGAACTCGCCAAACAAGTTCTGCGGCAGATAAATATACCCCTGGATAAGGTATTGTCCCACATCAGCAGTCAACTGTTTATGTCTATGTTATGGGAAAACACTGACCATCTCAAATTTCCACACACATCCTGACACAATGGTTTTATATTGAACCAGTGTCATGTCTAACATTCATGTTAAAACTGTTGTTGTCAACCATAGGGAGCCAATAATTCTCATGATTCTTCCTACTCCCGGATGATCCTGTCTCTCTTTCTCCCACTAGGCCATTTGCCTGTTGCTTGACCCAGACACGGCGCAATCATACATTTGTCAAAACAGCGGTAACACTACTGGGCTGACCACTGCATGCATGACTGGGATGGTGGACATGTTCCTGGGATGGATTAGTCCAGAAAAAGTGGCCACGCAGGTATAGCTCCAAATCGTACAATAATTGGAAGAAATTGCTTCCAGACAAAAGTGTATTCCTACAGGGGTGTTGATGTCCTGTCGTTCTTTTATCTCTATGTCTCTCTCTGTCTCTCTCCGTCTCTCTCTGTCTGTCTGTCTGTCTGTATATTTTTCTACACCAGTGTTCTGTAGTTCCCAGTAGCAGCTCATGCAGGTCAATAGGTGCTACTTCAAGACGCTGTACGATCTGTTGTATAATCACCCATGTCACTACTGGAGCCAGGACTTTTATTCCCCCTAGGGGAAGGTAATTGTCATTAGCCTCATCTCTCTACTTCAACCCTGATCTCTGGATAATTAATTGTCAGAGCTTGTTAGGCAAGGCAAGGCAAGGCAACTTTATTTATATAGCACTTTTCATACACAAGGCAGACTCAAAGTGCTTCACATATAAATATTGTCATACAATAAAATAAAATAAAAATAATAATAATAGATAAGTAAAAAAGTAAAATAGTTAGCAAACAACCTGCTACACTTGTGTGTTATTACCTCCTGGAATGCTGATCATGTGAATGTGTCATGCTTGGCAGACAAGCCAGGAAATAAATAAGACAAATAAGATAAGGAAATCTCAAGACAGGAAGATTTTCTTTTGAACTTAACTTGAAATATGACTATTATTATGATTGTTTAACTTCCTTACAATTGTCTAGAACAATATTATTTGTATTTCCATTATCAGCATTATTAATTGATCACTATTAACATGAATGTGATTTATAACTAATACATGCCATTCTCTTCTCCTCTCTGCTATTTCCTCTGATGTGCCCCCCAGGTCCTACTGATGTGGAGTAAGGAAGTGGCCACTGGAGACCTGGCCTTTGTGAAGGGCTTGCTGCATAGTGTGATAGGAGGTGCCATGGAAAGTCCCCAAGACACCAGGAGGAGCCGTCGCAGCGTGGATACAGATGGGCCACAGAACCTGGAAGAGGATCTGTATGATGAAAACAAGCTATATACACACACACATATATATATATATATATATATATATATATATACAATAACTACATTTGCACATCAATAAACATAATTTATGCATATTGTAAATGCTGCTAACTCACTAATTCTGCTAACTCATTACTATTTATAATTGTATTAGAATAATTATCACTATATTATTATTAGGATTTGACTCATTGTATTCTATTATTATTTTGCTAATCCTTGTTTTTACTTTATTTGATTAAAAAACAAAAGTTTTTTTGCCAGAAATGGCAAGGTGATGGTCATAAAGTATGGCATGGCCGGTGAGAAAACATTTGATAACATGCACCAAACGAACACCTTCTTCACATGTGTTTGTAGATTTGTGAACGTGGGTCATGTGGTGCTGGAGGTTCTGAAGGTCATCCCAGATGTCGACTTTGTCGTGCAGCGCATCCTGAGGACCGGATTGTTTTCAATGCACACTGTCAACCTGGCCATCAGCACCATAGAGAGTAAGTAGCCGGTTATATGACTCACAGCTCATCAAGTAAAAAACCTCTTCTCCCTCACAATTGCAGTTCACCTTCCTACCACAAGACCACAGGAAGTTAAACAAACACTTGAATACAAGACATTTAAATAAATACAGTTGCTTTGAGTAACTAGCCATTACTAGTGCTTAATTATACATGGTAAAACTACATTCTCCCACTGCAAACATTTTGGGTGGTTACGTCATTAAATATCTTAAAGCCAAAAGCCATTCACAAATTGTTGATTTGTATGGTTTTGATGTCCAATGTCCTCCTAGCTATAGTTTTATCCCGTTAGGTGCATATAGCTCGTGTATGGTGGTGCATTATAGCTGCCTGACAACTTCCCTCTGGTTCTGCAGAGGTGATTTTGTGCGTTAGTACAGATGTTCATCAATTCCAAAACACCTACATGATGCTGATGACTGACCAGCCAGGGGCGGGTGCTTGGATCGACCAGGTCCTGAACAGCACCGCTGAGATGGTGTTGGAAGTAAGTGTCACCCAAAACAGTTTAGTGTAGTTCCCTACGCTTTTTTGCTGCTTGATCTGCCTGGACATGGACTGTGGGATTGGGTGTATTATATGTCACAAATGTGTTGTTGTAGGGGATGTTTTATGTTTTGAATGTACCCTTAATGTCTTTTCCTTTTCTTTTTTTTTTTTTTACAGTTTGAGCCAACTTGGTGCATGTGCACAAAAAATACCCTCTTGGGGCAAATAAAGTTATATTATTTTATATAATCAACCACCATAACCATTAAATTAACAAAAAATAAGCAGGATTGTGCTTTGATTGACTGATCAATCGTTTTTAACTCCCAGATAATATTAGACTTCTATATACAAAATCGTCCAATGTAAGACATTTCCCTCTGCTCTCTGTTCTGTGATCCTTTACAGATTTGTTTTGACCTAATAGTCCTCCTGCCGTGTCGGGACTGATACAACAAAATATGAATATGTTTTGCATATATTTGACTAGGTCTTGACACCAACGGGTCCCTTAACATGTGAACGCCTGCTGCGTCCCTATGATTGGCTGTTGCACTCTGAGTGCTTGGACCCTGAGGCGTGGAAAGCCCTCATTTGCCAGAACATGACCAACCTGGAACAGAGCCTGGCAATGGAATGGTGGCCTCTGTTCCAGATGGTAATTACCATGAAACACACTAGTATTGATCTTTATTTAATTGTACGGCTCTAACATTTGTGTCCAATGGCAACCATCGCTGCCCTTCATTTCATAAATAAAAGCAGTACAATTTGATTTCATAGTTACTACCAATACCATTTTTTTTTCATTACCGTGTGTGTATCAATTCCAAGTTATGATCGATACTTATTGTGATACAAAACATATTGGCTTATGTCATTCGTATTGGTCTGCAATTTTGTGCAACTAGGTTTTAATGTTACTTTGTGCTGATTTACCATTTGTAGGACATTTCATTAGTGAGACATATCACATGTGTGTGTGTGCTTTCTGTTGTCCCCAGGTAGAAGAAGGCTACATGAACATCTTTAGTCACCAAGGCAACAACGTCACCCTTCCCATGATCCTCTCTGAGTGGCACAAGCTGTATAACAACACAATGAACTTTCCAATGTTCATAGACACAATGTTTTGGAACTACCTCTCTGACTCCTGGATGTCGGAGAACAACGGTGACGATATGACAGAAACTCTCCTTCAAAGGTCTCATGAAAATCCATTCAACAACATTACAGTTGCATGTTGTTTAAATGCATGTCAGTCAAAAAATAACTTTCTACTTAAAGCAAATCAAAGCTTTAACACTGCTCATTTGTAATACGTTAATCACACAATAATCAAATATGTATAACATATAGCACAGCTGGACAGCAGCCAGCTCGTATTGCAGTGTACCTGTTTCCATGCATCCACTCTGCAATGTTGTTCCCCTTGGGTTCCTCAGTGTCATGTCGGCCGTGGCAAGTTTGGGCGAAGGCATCGAGAGGAGCCCGCTGTGGCCCCAGCTGGGCCCCTATGTGCACATGACCTCGTGGGTCCTGAACTACAAGCCTGGCAACACCACAGAGCCGGCAGACTGTGAGTCCTCCATCCCCTGTGCACTTTTGTTAGTTTCTCCCTTCTCTTTGGGTCTGCTCAAACCCATGTATTGAATGAGCAACATGTGAACGTGTGATGATGGTTTATGTGTAATTGAGTTTTGTTTGTGCTTTGCTGTTTTATTGAACAAGATGCACACATTTACATACTGAGGACAAAAGAAAAAGAAAAAAAATCAACCCCCCAACCATTCTCTCTGAAACACATTAACCAAAACAAATATACTATGTATCTATGTATACATGACACACATAGAACAATGCCAGACAATGTCACATGCAAATATATAGTACCATATCACAGATTAAAAAAAGACAAGGGGTCAGAGCCCTCTCCCCACACTGATATACACAAATTATGCTTTAATGTTTTAAAGAAAGGACCCCAGATCTTATGTGACTGTTGGCTTGACTTACTCTGTGTTGTTCATATGTTTAAGTATTACTTCTCTGTCCCCCAACTGAAGGTGCCTTTGATTTGCCAACCATGGATGTGTACTGCAATGCTAATGTGGACTGGCCACGGTTTGTTCAAGTAGCAGCACAGACTTTGATGGCCCTTCCAACACAGCCAGAGATTTTGATCAGGTAACATTTTTCAGAGGTATGGGTAGTCTTGCATATCAGACTGTCGATGAAAATCTAAATATGATCTGATCAAATCTGGGTTTCACATTCTTTTGCATTTGTTTTGACCACTCAATTGCCTGGAAGTGGGGATCTGTAAGGGTGTCATTTGGGAACATAAACTCAGCTAGCATTAGTCAACTGTAGAAATGTGTCGGTAAAGGTTTCAAATCAACACCGTGTGGACTATTGTAACACACTAACAGACACTCAAATCCCCTTCTGAAAACTCATTCACTCACTGGAATGCATTTTCTTTGGTAGATTATCTCACATCACCACAGAAGTTCTGTAGCATAGTAGAACTGTTGGATCCCTGGTTATGTTATGGGCTGGGCTGGCTGTCTGTCTGTCTTTAAAACCTATATACCCGCTTAAAATAATCATCCAATGTCATTGGATGAATTTGGTTACACTCAAATAGATGTTGCACTTAATGCTGATTCATATTATATAAACAGTAATTGTGTGTATACAATTAACTTGTTTATAATATTGTAAAATAATATATACCATGCTGCAATTTTCTTTTTATTGACCCCTGCTTTTTTTCTAATTGCCACGTTTCCTATCCATGCACTCTGTAGCCACCTCAAGGGAACAGTGAGTCTACTGGAACACATCTACGGCAACATCTCGAGAGGCTTGATCGCATTACACCTCCCACAACAAATACCTGGGGGTGATGCACTGTCTCACTACATGATCAACCTGATAGAACAGCTGCGTGGCTTTGCACTAAATCTAGCCAACCTCAAGGACAGTGACATTTCCAACTCTGATCAGATGCTCCCCAACATCTATAATCTTCTCCAATCCACTGGTCTGACGCCACTGATGCCCCTGTTTGGGAGCAGTGCATCCATTAACGCCTCCACTGTTCTGGAAGTTGCCCTGAAGCTGGGAAGGCAAAACCAACACCTCTTCACCTTCAATGAAAGCGACCCCACGCTGCCAGATCTGGAGCAGTTGATCATAAACTTGCTGTCCATGGAGGGAAATCTCACCCTTCCACTGTCTCTCAGCATGGGACACACGCTGCTCACATATTCCGGGTACCTGCGCCCAGAGGACCTGGCCGGCCTCCAGCTGGCCATTCAACCTTACACCAACCAGACCTCAGCGGGCTTCACAGAGACTGTGCTCTCTGCCATGGAGGTACTGAATACGCTGACGAATGCCCCTGGTGGCGACCCTACAAACATCATCGTGGCCTATGTTCAACAGCTCCAGCGGTTCTTGATTTCGGCACTCAGACTGCGTCGAATCGATCAAGTCTGGCTATCAAGTGGGCAACTTAGTCCAGGTCAAGTCACCAACCTCCACCTGGTCACAGTTGACCTCCTCAAACTGCTGTCCCCAGAGGGCCTCCAAAGTCTCGCCCAGGCCGGACCCAACGCCACCCAGCAGCTCATCATGCAGAAACTTCTTGCGTTCCTCCCAGTCAAGGTCCAGCTCCTTGCCACTGACCTTGTCCAGGAGGTCCAGCTGCTGAATGGTCAGTTGTCATTCTGTACATCAACAGGACAGGACTGTGTTGCCAGCCTTTCTGAAATCATCAAGTTCTTGCAGCAAGTCGCGACGATGTTGCAAGCGACCGAAGGGAACGTCACCATCCAGATAGCGCCGACCAATCCTTTCCTGCAAACTCCGTCGTCTCTGCACATGACCACCGCTGTCTTTTCACTTCTCCTGCCTCATAAAGATGTGCGGCACTTTCGATTGATCAACCAGACTCTCCATTTCATCACATTGCTCATGGACACACCACAGCCTACTGTAGCCCAGGCCCAGGACGCCCTAAGAGTGTCCCACCTCACTCTGGCAGAGCTGGAAGAGTTTGCTGCTCTGTTGGGAGCTGCCGACACCAACAGCCTGCTGGTAAACATCGTGGGCCTCATTGATGTCCAGCAGTGTTTCACACCACTGCTGGGCCCGAGCATCCACTGTGCCACAGGCTTGATCAACAGAGTCACTAGCTTTCTCGCAAATATTCCCGTGCTCCGCAACGAGTCCCTGATTTTTGCCCTCATTCCGGAACTCCTCAACAAGTCCATTGCCAATGCCGAAGGTGCAATCTACTACAACAATCCACATGTGTCGACCGTACTGATTCTGAACGACACCCTGGCCAATGTCATGGTGGGCCTGCATCAGCTGAATCTCAGCTCGCCTGAGCTCATGCAAGAGTTCAGAGTTCTACACAACCTGTTGGAACTTGCCTCCATATATCCCTACAGCATGCCTCCCTTCTCCAACAACACCATGATTGATGCCCAGTATCAGGCCCAACTGGAGATCATCCAGTGGTACATTAGAAAGCTGGAGAATATCACCAGCAGCAGTGAAGTGGCAAGCCTTCTCTATCCTATATACCGCACGGTGGAACTATCGGTTGCTATTCAACTGGCGTCAACTAACTTCTCTCAGTTTGTCAGTAATGAGGTGACAAATCTGGTTGTCAACCTTGAATACCCTATAGATGGGTCAGGGGTGACCAGAATCGGGCTGGTAATCATTAAGCTGGTAAGGGAGCAGATAAAAACCATCTTGAATAATTTACAGCTTCAAAATGACTTAGAGCAGAGTCTTGGATATCAACCTATGTTAAACGCCAACACCCTGAATGCCTTATCATATCAAACTGGGCTGTATCTGGATCTCATAGGCAACTGGATGAGAAACCCTAACGTCACCACAGTCTTCAACAGCATCTTAAACTGGGAAAACTCTAGCCTGAACCTATCCACCCCAGGGAACGACATCCACCAACTGCTGCAGTCCGTCGCATATTACCTCAACGAAGAGCAGCTGGCCTACTTCTCAGTCATCAGCAACGGCACCCAGGTCATTCACAAGGCTCTGTCTGCGGCGGAGCAACCGGGCGGTCTCCAGAGCGACGGGTTCTCAGAAGCCATTGTGGAAGCGGTCGGACAGGTGATGCAAATCCTGGACCCTGAGGCCCCAGGTCCCCTGCAGCAAAACGTCTTGGCCATCACAGCAGAATCCCTCCAACTTATCGTCAACCCTGACATGAGCTTCGCCACGGGACGCAACATCTCCTTGCAAATCCTGAGAAGGGCAGAGATGCTCGTCGAGCAAATCCTGCCCGATGAGGTTGCTGATTATGTGATCCCTGGAATCCAGATCATCGCCACCTACTTTAAGACCATCTCTATGATTGATGGACAAGACAAGTGGAATCAGATGTAAGTTGCATTTTTTTCACTTTTGTTAAAGGGGTAATCTTAAAGATTCTCATGTAAATAAGTGTCTGTAAATTCACCTAGAATTCATCTATTGCCGTGTACGTCAACACATTGGGGATTGAGCCTATGGCTCCCTGATGAAGGCCCTTGCATTTGCAGTATTATGAATGTTACGAAGTGGCTACACTGTTTGTATCTGTGGGAAAAATGACCACTTAACGCACAAGGTGTCCCCAAAGATAATGAAGTGGCAATCTTTGGGATTGCCACGTGGTATGGGTGAAAATAAAAGTAATGGAATTGATTATTTGGATTTGTCTCTTGCACTAGTAAAAGTTATAGAAAATGTTGATTTGAGAAAATGAATGATTTTGAGCTCAAAGCAGGCAAGGTTAAAACATGTTCATGATGCACGTCCATGTGTTTTTCTCAAGCATTTTGAACGAGTTGGAGACCATCCAAGGATTCCTCCCCGAAAACAGCACAGCTGAAGCCTACCTAACCACTATCATTGACATCACTTACTCATTAATGGCAAACGGTAAAGGCAAGTGTGCCTTGTCACTGTTCTTTTGTGTAGATAGTATGCACATAAATCCCAATGCATGAAATTGAAAGTCCAACTGCCATGTTAACAATTGCAAAGGTTTGTTCTTGAAATAACATTTGATTTATGCTATGTTTTCAGAAAACATGACTCTCTGGGCCAGTTTTGGGAACTCATCATCAATGGGAGAATTGACCATAGTTATCAGTCAGGTAAAAGTCCTACAAAGACCTGTTACAAGTTGGAATATTCCACTTTCATTATCTAAGAACAAAATGCTGTGTAGGTTACTATCTGATACAATTACTACAACTACTTCTGTTAAGTTTTGAATTCATTGTCAATAACTAGTCATAATTAGTTATAATAGTTATAATAATACAAAATAATTGTAAATAGTACTACAATAAGATGACAACATAGACTGTCAAATTGTACTTCTAGGGCGACTTCTAGACTGTCAAATTGTACTTCTAGGGCGACATCGCAATCCTCTTGCTTTTCATCAAACTAAAATAGTATTTCTCCCCAGATTCAAATGCTCCTAAACAAAGTGTGGCCCGCATTCACGGAATACCTAGGGTTTCCCAGCAGGGTTCCACCCATCATGAGCTTTGTTGACCTGGCACATGTTCTGGAACAAATCGTGACTGGTACTGCAAACCCAGGGACCTGGTACAAGTAAGCTTGATTGCCCTGACAGAGGTGGGAAATATTGTGAAAGTAAAAATCACGCCATATTTTGATCAAGGTCATCTGGTCATATTTTATTTGATAAAATAGTATAATATTCACTGGCAACTACACAATCCAAAAATGTGATTATGAACGTGACACAGTGTCAAACGATGTTTGAAATGCTGGCGGGACACGTCTGCACCATTACAGCAAGCAGTTTTAGCTCTCAAGTGAATTCTTACGAGTACCAATCAAGCTCTTATTCGCAATAATTTAATTCTCACCCATAAGGATATATTTCTGTCGAATGACACTAGGTCCATTAAAAGCTAAAACGGCTTGCGATTCACCATAACATCATCTGTATCTCTCTTTGAATAGCAGCGTGGGATACTGATGGTGGGGCGCTTTGGACTAAGTCGTCGGGTATTAAATGCAGGGCTTGTTCAGTTTTCCCTGGAAGCCAACGTCGCTGCGTTTTGTCACAGGCTGGAGATGATGCTGAACACGCTGCTGTCGATGCTCCAAGAGACGTCCCTGTGGGAGGACGACGTGTCTGTCGTCTTGATCATTGAGACCATTTTACAGACACAGGTTCAGACCATGCAAGCTCAGAATGGTGAGTTTCCTAAACAGCAGAGAGCCTACTAGGCTTCCCTTGATACTTCTCCATAGTGCAACTATTATATACTGATATACAGTATAGTAGTATATCTGTATGTAAACGTACTGACTTTGCTTAACCAAAAATAACACAGACTATCAATTCATTATATAAATTCAGTCGTGTACCATGATGTTAGCTGTTTTTAAGCGTATTTAAAAAAATTTTTTTACCATGAACATTACATCACTTCAGTAATCACTCATTATTTTTTTGTATGGTTTTCTTAACCATCCCATGTAGCATTGATACAGAGCCTTCACGGACCACTCGTCACACTGACAGCAGAACTCACCCAGTCCATAAATAGCAGCCATCTCAACTGGTCTGTCATCCAGGATCAACTCCAGGTCGCTATTGTGCGCACGGTGATGGCTGCCGGACAGGTTAGACTGCTGTCATTTTCCTCTCTGACTTATGCACTGATTTGTAAAAGAGATTGAGTTTAACAATTTTGCATGACGTAAAGATATCAGGTTGTCAAATGGCATGCAAAGGAATGCATGGTATCTTCTGGATACCTAATCTTGTTGCGTGATGTGGTTTCTAATCTTGGTGACAGGAAATATTTTGTGGCTGTTCCTTTGGCATCGCCTGTACAGTCTGTTCCCATATATGTACATGTATGGGTACATGTTGTTTTTTAAATGTCACGCAATAAAAAGTCATTCTTCATATTAGAAAAGTTGGGTTAGGTTAATTTAACCTAAATTAAAATGACCTAATGACCTTAAAATGATCAACGCTAGGTTAAATATTGGCTCTTGAACATTATATTTCTGAGATATGTAATTGTTTATATCTTTGTACCAGAACTTAAATGTTTGATAACAAATAGCGTAATCAGCTACATTTAGATATTAACTAGAAAAACATTGGTTAATATCTGAAAATGAAACTTTCATAACACATATGATAAAAATACTCTGAGATTTAACCAGGTGTTAAAAGACACAAAATATGTCCAAAGCATTAGTTTGATATTTGATGTATGGACTTCCCAAAAATACAGACATCTGTGTCCATTACAACCATTGACGGCTGCAATCCTCATTACAACATACTGTAGCATACAGTATGTTGTAATGAGGATACTCTCCAAATGTATTTTATACTGTAGCATACAGTATGTTGTAATGAGGATACTCTACAAATGTATTTTATAGCTGTAGCATACAGTATGTTGTAGCTTTCATCAGCTTTAGATCAATAGCCTGCTATGGTGGTGACACAATAGCTGCTTTCACATATGGACATGCATCCGTCTATTCTCCGTCTATTCTACGGAGGTGCCGTATATGTGAATGACATATCCTGACATTGGACCTCCTGAAAAAATACTACCCCCGAGGTAGTATGTTCTCCGGAGGAAATGCTAATTACCTTATATGTGAATGAGCAGTAGGATGTCGGCAGTTCACACCGGTTGAGTGGGCGTGTTGATGACGCTTTGGTCTACGTTTGTATGTCATTAAGTGGCACCCGCACCCTAATCGATAATCAGCTTATTGCCCTTTGTTCGCTGAATGGTTTAAAAAATATTTTAATGTGGCACTGCTTTTCAGTCATTCGTGGTGAACGCTAAATGATAGGTCTTATCGTAACCCTCAAAGTACGCGTCATACAATAAATTACAATACATGAGTTCACAGCTGTACGCGTATATAGAACACCTTACACCTTTCCTGCTGTCGGCTCCCAAACCGTAGTCAAGGAGCACAGGAGGAACATTCTCTCGTGGGTAACAGCAGTGGATCTGCTTATAGGTTTGAATATGGTCGGAATAAAGCGGACTCGTTCATTAATTCACTAAACTGACACACGCTACCGCTCGCTCTCCTCGCTCGTCCACTCACACACACACACAGCCATTCTCGCACACACACACAGCCATTCTCGCGCACACACTGCCATTCTGGTGCACACACATGCGCTAACTCTCATTAACACTTATTATTGACAACAGTTAGCTGAACATTATAGGGTCCCGTCCTTCCACTCCGTTTTCTCAGTTAAACACAAAAATCAACTACATTTGTCCCAGTGTTTGTTTGATGTGAAATGAAGACAAAAAAGACGCTCTCTTCCTCTGGTAACGCAGTCGTTCGCGACGCCTTTCTTGTTTGTCGTTTCTTCTATTTGTCTTTAACTCATGCTCCAATCTTTCATCGATCGATATGGATGTTGTGGATGCAACGGAATATATGCATCGCTGCAGCAACATTTAAGATGATTGCGAGTTCTGCCCATTCTGCCTGTGCGCTGTCTGCGGTCAAACCAAAACAAACCCGATCCCGCCTCTTGCGAACCTCGACCCTACGTCATATCCCGCCCCTTGCAAGCCCGCCCCCCTTAAGCAGCCGGAGATTCTACTGATGACTGAGCGACACCGATCTCCGCATATCGGGCATCAAGTGTGAATAAGTGTGAATGACCCTTACGGTGGAACCTCCTGCTCTACACATGCGGAGAAAAGACGGAGGTCATATGTGAAAGCAGCTAATGAATACAGATCAGGGGACTCACTGTGTATTCACCCACTCAAACTTTGTTTAGTGTTTAAAGTGAACTGGTTCAAACTAGGGATGTCACGATACCAGAAATTTAGTAGTCGATACCAATACCAGTGAAATTCCACGATTCTCGATACCCAATTCGATACCACGGTCAAAAACAAAACAATAAATCCCATGTACTTTATTTATTAAAAACATTTAAACATTCCAAAAAACAGTGGCACTGGCATGTAGCCTTCAAGTAATGAATAAAAATAAACCACTATTAACATTACAAAAAAAGAACAGTGGCATGTAGCGTTCAAGTAATAATAATTTTTAAAAAATAATACGCGCTGAAAGCAGGCTCATGCAGCTATGCGGCTGGCGTTTACACTTGCGTGCATGGCGGGGTTTAAAACATAACTTCCAACCTAATATTAAGTAATATAACGCAGCTGCGCAAGGCAGCCACAGGAGACGCCAACATTGTTTTCAACTGCTCGGTACCGCGCCGTATTAATTAACCAAGTTTTGAAAAGAAAAAGTATTTGAAGCGAATAAGCAACGCTGTTTTTGATTTGTTTATTTGGTTTTGAACGAATAATTTTGGATGCATGCATCGGCTTTGAGTTGGTTTGTTTACTTTGAAATTGCATACGCTCGCAACACACACGCACACGCGCACACGCACGCACACATTCACCGCCGCACCTACTACAACCTGCCGATCTTCAATCAAAACATCAAGTAAGTGATGCCGAACGCAGTCGTACCATGCGTGTTTAGAAGCGCAACATTGAAACGGGTCCCGTCTGAAACAGTCGCGCGGCGCAGCGTTCCAAACGCAAAGTACTTCCAGACGAGACTCTTGTTATTCTTTTTATCGACGAGTCGAGGCGGAGCCGTCGCACTCGCTGCAGCTGCCGTCTTCCATGTTCCCGTGTAGGTGTATATGCTGCCCACGTGACGTACAGCGGAATTGCATCCTCGGTACCTACGGTACTAAGAAAAACGAGTACCGTCACGTTTTTTGAATTTTGGTATCGACTTGGTACCGAAGTATCGGTTCTCGTGACATCCCTAGTTCAAACCTGTTTTTTGAAACCTGTCAAGGTCATACTGGAACATTTTCGAAATGCGGTGACATGGGTGTGTCAGGTATTTAGAAATACATACAAGCCCAGAGTGTAAAATATCAGAGACATTACACATGAAGCAGGTTAGAGTGTGATCTTCGACCTGCGTCCTGTGACCATTTGGTGGGAGATGGTTTGAAGGACAGTTGATCCACCGATGCAGGACCACTGCCCTTCACGTCTCCCTCTCACTTCACTCAAAAACATCCTGCTTTGTCTGCGTCATCCCCTCTATCTCCATTGTATGTCGGCCCTGCAGAACAGGTTTAGCTTTTTCTTTTCAACAACAAAGCTCTTTTACGAACAAAGAGAGGGATATTGTTGTCTGTCTGCAAACCTTGCCCTCTCACCCACTCCCTGTGTAGACCAATGGGACCTTGGAATGCCTCCAGGTTCTCATGCTTTGGGAGCCTGTGAGGGCCGCGGCCGGGCTGGATATGGACACGGGCACCCTGCGGGCGTGGTGTCACGTAAGCCTGCAGCCAGTGATCCAGAGCTATGCTGCAGCTCAGACCCACTACGCCAACCTCAACATCAGCGTAAGTGCTGTGCTGCTCCCTGCTGAGGCAAATAGAGAACAGATTGTTTTAAACTGTATAGTAGGCCTAGTGTTTTTAAAGGGCCCATATTCTACCACCAGGTGTAAGTGTCATTAGCCATCACAAGCCATTTCTAAATCCGCCCTGCCCTCTGAATTAGTGACCTCACAAGTGGGAGTGTCCACCTAGATGTATGATGGATAGATAAGCCTATCTGCTGCTTCAGGCCATTAAGAGGGCTGGTAAGACCAGATAAGTCCAGCATCTGTATACGCACATGCGCAGAACAAGCCACCTTTGTACTTTCACATGCTGACCACTGGGTGGCAATGTTGCATCGTCAAACAAGCCTTGTCTTGCCAGATTCTACTTCTAACAATGCGCCCTTCTGAACAGAACCTCACACCAGGGGCCGCCAGTGTGACGGCTGCGGGGATAGCCATGTCCCTGCGTTCTTTGTACCACGCCTTCATCAACAGCAGCCTTGTGTCGGAGCAGCTCATCATCGCTTTATCCATAGAACTGTCCGATCTGCAGCCCCTGAGCTCCGAAGCGCAGGCTCAGTGGTACCAATACCTCCAGGAAATGCAGCTGCAAGAGAGGTGACTATTCCATAGTTATTGAGCAGCAGAAGCCGCCAGCACCTTTCACAAGCCAAAGAGATGGAGTGCGCATTCAGTGTAACAGTGTTGTCTTGCCTGCACACATGGGTGCATGCATAGGCACAAATGCAGGCATGCCCCCACACACACACACACACACAGGCACACACAGGCACACATGCACACAAGCAGGCCTGCACACACACGCAGGCAAGCACGCACGCACATATAAGCAAAGACACACACACGCACAGAGGTACGCACTCCTACATAGACACAAATTGGACAGCTCATTTACATAGTTCCTATGATATCCACATGCGTTAGCAATGAGCCAATTTGAGTCTTATGAATTGACATGTAATGATTGATGTGGTCACATTTGCACATTCGTTGCTTGATTCATTCATTTTGACTCCTTGCCTGCGGAACAGCCAAATCCACACATATAGCGGCTTAACCATGATTAATTTAGGCCCCTCTTAAAATTGATTTCCCCTTATGCTCCCGCTGTAACAATGAACCGGGCATAGTGATAAGGATCACATTCTGCATATATCGGGGAATCAATCAAGTCTGACTGCATGAGTTATAGATCATTGATCACAGCGGCAGAGTGGCTCCGGAGTCTATTATCTAGGCCGAAATGAGAAGGCTGTGTGAATGCTTTCGAAGGACGGTGATGATAAATGATTATGACTTCTTGCTTGAACTGAGAAGCGATCACATTAAGGACATATTGCATTCGGGGAAAAGTGCAAATCAATCAGAACGGCTGTTATTGTGAAGTGAAAGCAGCCTCCGACAGGGAACAGCCTTTGGACTGGCATGTTGGTTTGAAACGTTGCTATTTCACCTTGCTATACTTCCCTGTAGTCCTTACGTGAAGTCACATTAACCCGATGTTCAACGGCTTTCTTTCAGCTTGGACTCCCTCGAATTGCTCACAGATGAGCTATTGACCGTGGCCCCCTTCCTCAAGACGTACCTGGAGGCCGCGGAGAGAGCCGCACAACACCTGCTGAGCAACATGCAGCCAACGCAATACGACAACATCTCTCCGGACATTTTCGAGGAAACGGCGTACACTTTCCTGGATTCCCTGAACCTCACCGACCCCCTGTTACCCATGGTCTGGGGGAACGCCACGACACTCGACGGGCCCTCCGTCTACAACCTCATGAAGGAAGTGGTGAGCGTGATCGTGCGGACAGAGGTGTTCGGCGACATGCCCGACCTTTACCGATGCATGGAGCGCTTTGTGGCCGCCAACGCCACGCGCCTGGTGGCGGAAGAGTTGGCGGCGCTGTTGGCGTGGGCCTCCGAGAGCCCGCCGGGTCCCGGGATGGATGTGCTGCCCCGGCTCGTCTCCCTGATGCAAGCGCTCTTCAGAGCGGTCCACGACCAGCTGGAAGCCGAGCTCCCGCAGGACACCGGCTTCTTTGGAGACTTGGTGGGGGTCCTCTTCCAGGCGGTGCCGGCCATGACCCCCCCGGAAGACGACTACAGCGGGACCCAATGGGCGTCGGTCCCGTGGGGTAATCCGGACAACGGCACCATGGGGTTGGAACGAAGCGGCGTAGCTAAAGCCAGGCGCCGTCGCGAGCTCCCGGGGGGGCCGATCAGGGAGCCCATGGTGAACTTCATCGATCTGTTCTCCGTCGATTACCCGGCCCTGTTCCAGGCCGTCTCCATCGCACCCAGCCGCACGGAGGTCCTGGAGACGGCGCGCATGTTCTTTGCCAATCCAGACCTGAACGTGGTGATGAAGGGTACAGTCCAGGACTTTTTGGGGGAAGAAGAAACCTCAGACACGGAGGTGTCCATTGATGTCGTGCTGGCTGCGCTCGCCTACCTCACCAACCCGGAGGTCTATACATCGTGAGTCAGTCATCAGGCCCTGTGAAAGGGACTCGGGAAATGAGTGCTTAAAGTGGCAGTCGTGGATTGAACATATTGAGGCTCCCGTTGGGGTGGTGGGAAATACTGACACGGCGCGACGGTGTCTAGACTTGTGTGGTGTTTGTCTTCTGCATTTAAAAAACAGGAAGAAGTCAAAATACTACTAAATACTACTATACTATTCAACAACTCTGAAACCCCAACAGGAGCCTCAATCTTTATGTGTGCAATCCCTTGAAATGTGCTGTAGGCATGATTTAAGAGATGTCATTTGAGTGTAATTTGTTTGAAATACCATAACCATCCGTCAACTATTCGTGAGTGAAATGCTGTGTGAGTGTGTCTATTTTGGTTGACTGCGCCTGCATCTGTCTGAGACTATTTTGATTTTAGGCTAATTTCTGACTAATCTTCCCTGATTGGTTTTGGTAATACCTTTACCTGTCAATCATGGTGCGTGATTGCAACACTTCTCAATAGCAGAGAAACGTAGGGAGGGAGTTGAGAGGGTGGGGCGTTTTTAGAGTTGTTATAAATAAATTAATACATTAACATTCTCTGTGATCCAGTAAATATAATGAGCCTTATTGAACTGTAGGTATGCAGAGGTATATCTGTAGATAATTCCAGTATCTAAAAGTAGATACAGAGTAGCAATAACTCCAGCATGATATAAAACTCTCTCTCCTGGGAAACATGTGACGCATACCCTGACAAAACAAATGAAGCCTCATGTTTAATCTCCACCAGGCCGTGGACCGCTGGATCGATGGAGCTGCTGAGCGACGTGGCTTTCATGCTCCCAGAGGAGCTCCCCTACTCCTGGCTCATAAAGAACATCACCAGGAGCCTGGCCAGGGAAACACCAGGTACCCCACTTCACCTCATTGTACAACTCCTTTTACACCTCTACTTCTGACTCACTCGTCTGGCTAGGGAGAAAGCCCCATCGCCCAGACATGAGTAAAATGAATGTTAAATGAAGGCGTGTGTGTTTTTACCTCTCTTATTTGGTTGCATCCCTCAAGGAGATTCTTGGGTTCGCTACCCATGTGGAGATCCATACAACATGTCGCATACATACAGAAAATATTCAACACTTGTGGTACCAGAACTCCATATATTTGATTTATTCTGTGTAATTGAGCATTTAAATGTTTAAAGGGAACACTGTCTAAGAGTTGCAAGTCCCCTCGGGCTGTATCCATCCTTTGTTAATCTACCCTTTTGCTAGTTAACTTAACCTCTGGCTTGCCACCTGTTGTATTAGCAACATGTTGGAATAAACAGAGAAAAATGTCTTGTCCCGACTTTCGTAATTAAGGTTATTATGATTTTACCTTAATTTCAGGGACACTTCTGTTTAAGGTCATGCAGAATACAATATTTTTTAATGCAAATTTTTAAAGGTGCACTCTGTGTGATCCTATCGTGCCATGCCTCTAGCAGTTTACAAGCTGACTACAAGTTATTGCAGTCGTTAGATTTGCCTTCTATGCAAGCGTAGCAGCCGTACCCTTGAGTCCAAAAATATTTACAGTTGGTTAACCAACATCGCCACTTATACTTTCTCCAAAGGTTAGGATAAACAGAGAGATTGCATTTGGGCTGTTTATTAGTTGAATTATTCATCAATGCGCGCCGACAAACAACACTCTTGTGGTTGACGAAAATTGTACAGACGGCCCATTTATAAATTATGTAAATATCCCAATAACAATATGTGACCCAAAAACCGTACCTTTTGTTGGCAGCGCTTTCTTGCACAAGGGTTCAGTGACATATCCTTGTTTCAGAACTCTTTTCCCCAGACCTCAGGGTGGCAAACCATGGCAACAAGCCACCAAGTGTTCACATGACTATTTAGTTTGTGATTCAGTTTGGTGATAGAGCTGATGTGGGCTTTGTATCTTGTTAGCTGGAATGCTGAAAGGGCCCTCGACGGCCCTGGCCCCGTTCCTCCAACAGCACGGCCACTCTGGTCTGTATTTAACCTAATTAACAAAGTGGAATTCGATCACGTACTCCGCCGCAACGTCTCTCATCAACCCCCCCGCCCCCCTCCCACCCCCGTACTTCACTTGGATGGCTGTGACTGTGTGCTTTAATTGGGTGCTGGGCCGCCACACACGCACGTACGTGCCCACACACAAACACACACACACACCCACACCCACACAGGCACGTGTGCGCCGATGCACAAAATCATCCATGCACCAAGTGAAATACTTACAGCAGGGCCCGTTTGTAATTAGAATGCCCTCTAGCAGTGGAGCTCTTTCAAGATTCAACATCACTGTTGTCTAGTGTTGGTCTAATTTAATATTCTGTCATCACTGTACAGCCTCCTGAGGTGCTGCCTTTCTTGACAACTTGAAGGACTCAGAAGTGCTTTTATGTAGCATGGCAAACGATGTCCAAAGCATTCACACTCCATGCACAACACTCAAACCCCTGGCAGCAAAGTGTTTCAAACACCAATCATTTCTTTAAATAATGTAACACTTGGATTCAATTACCTTCCTTTAACAATCACAACTGTACAATCTATTCATTGTCATCCTCTTAATGACATTGTGTCATTGTTCAGTCCGTTTGCGTTGATCCAAAGTGACTTTCCTGCTAGTGAGTAGCTCGGGACAATCCTTGACACATGTGAGAGGAACAACTTCTAATGTGAGTTCATGGAAGTCTCCTAAGAAATACCATCCAGGTACCATTTCAGGATAACCACAGTTCTCGTGATGTCAGTGCTTCCCAAACTTCGCAAGAAGAGTAAAACTAGAACAACGAATGACTCAGTGGACCACATGGAGCTAGGAAGCGGTCCTCCATGAATACACCACACATGGGGAGCATCTGAATTGTGAATCAATACAGGCAGTACCAGCTGCTGTTTATGAGTGGAACACGAGAGTGGGTGCATTGGGTCCGAATCCAAAATATGAAAAGTTTTGTAAACACTGTAAACATACAGGGACTGAAAAATGGTAAACACAGAAAGCTACACTTTTTGTTCACGCTTTCAGAAGTCTGCTTGACTTTCTCTGTTGCAAGATAATTCTTCGGCTATTGAAGTATTGGTGCTTTTAATCAATGAATATCCTGATCTCCATTACCACACATGCTCTCTCTCTCTCTCTCTCTCTCTCGTGGTCCACAGAGAACCTGAGCCTGTTCCAGGAGACGTTTCATACAGTGGCTGAACTTCTCAACACCAGCACGATGGATGAACACTACCCAAACATTCTCCAACACTTCTCCTCCCAGGTTTGAACCATTTCTGGGCCTTTCTGCCATTTCTAACACTATGTACCAATAAATGTGTGCGTACAGGTACAGGTGTGCGTATGTTATACAGAATGCACATTGCTCATTGATGTACTCTTTTTTCAAGTTACAAAAGTACCAACTACTTTCTTGTGTGCCAAAGGACAACAAGGGTCTGTGATTGTCAATGTACTGCAAGTGCCCTTTAAACACTTTCACAACCACCTATTATTATGAATACAACAGATTAACACTAGCCCAAGCGCTGTGTTCATAGAGGCCTTTACTTTGGCACACCTTTTAAGACACACCACGCGCACACACACACACACACACACACACACACACACACACACACACACACACACACACACACACACACACACACACACACACACACACACACACACACACACACACACACACACACACACACACACAGGACACAGCAAGTCAAATTCAGTAAAAAACGATCCCATTTCATCATCGCTATCGCTGTGAAAAAACTTATACCTCTATCTCACCAGTAACTGTAACTAAGACGTCTCATCTTATCCAGATTACTGCGGCTAAGATTAGTTCTGACGCATAAAAAAATCCCGAATGGCAGTAAATGACTGATACTGCTACAGAAAAACAGTCTCATTATTGACTGGAAGGGATTGTGTTTGTGTGTGTGTGTGTGTGTGTGTGTGTGTACACACACACACACACACACACACACACACACACACACACACACACACACACACACACACACACACACACACACACACACACATGCGTATGCACAGGACCCAGGTCAAATTCTGTAAAGAACTATTATAGCTATCTCTATGAAAAATGGACAACCAATACCTCTATAGGGTTCGTTAGCTAACTGTTACTAAGATGTCTTATCCAGATTACTGCGGATAAGATAATTCCCAAATGCCAGTAAATAACTGATACCGCAACGGAGAAACAGGCTCATTATTGACAGGAAGGGATTCTCGGATACATTAACTGTAACATACGAGACCATTTTCACAAGGTCGAACTCACAACAATTACACAGTAATTATCTCCCTTGCCGCCCGCCAAACATAAACTCATAGGTTCCGCCTCAGTGATCTTCCTTCATGCTCGAGCTTACCCTACTTATCTTTGTCCCCGCATGGCGTCCGTAAGGTGTGTGGGCTGGAGAACATGGAGGCCGTGTGGACCCTCTTGAGCGCCCTGCACGTGGAGCCGGGGCAACTGTGTGCTGTTCTGACGCCAACAGTGAACTTGCTAATGCAGAACCTGCCGGCAAACTATTCCAACCTGCCCGATGTCCTCTTCATCACCTTCGTTGGAGAGCCGATCACATACAATATTGACCGAGGCTGGTGGGTTAGTTTGCACTATTATGATGATGAGAAGGAAGAGGAGGAGGATGTAGTAAGAACTGTGTCCACGCTCATCTGTGTGTGTGTGTGTGTGTGTGTGTGTGTGTGTGTGTGTGTGTGTGTGTGTGTGTGTGTGTGTGTGTGTGTGTGTGTGTGTGTGTGTGTGTGTGTGTGTGTGTGTGTGTGTGTGTGTTACAGGACCACTGCATTAACTGAAAATTTTGGGTTGAACATAAGCAGCATCAAGGCTTTCAAAGTAAACATAACCCAACCAGGTAAAGTTGCATTCCTGTGTCACATTTTCATTTATAGCATGCATTGTTCAATACTGTTAAACTTCAAGAGAATAATTGCTTAATCGTATTGCAAAAATTGTATCACTAGCCCATTTTTCCTGCTGAAATTGTTGTAAAAAGAAAGAATGCATGCATATGGTACCTTTATGGTTGGGAAGCGTAAGATATCAGCAGATCAGGTTAAAACGTGGATGTGTTTCCCCCTCAGAACCGGTGGCGGTCGGAGAAATGTTCAGGGATGAGGCTGCCTTTGTGATGGACATTCAGCAGTACATGGCCTTCGACCAGCGCGCCCTCCACCTCCTGCTGAACACCACCCTGCCGAACAACCTAGCCGTAAGGGTCTGCCTGCAGGCGGTGCACTCACTCACCCGACCGTGTTTGTAGACCAGAGCAAGACGCAATGTTGTGTCTTCTCTCTTGTTTCAGTATCATTTTCGTATGAGCTCCATATGCATAATGGGCTACTCTTTAGGTCACTGTGTCCTGTTATGCATAATAACACAACAACACAATGTTTGTTATGAACAGCGTGTAGCTACGCAGTGTGGTGAGGGTTAAGGGGTTAAGCGTAGGGTTACCTACCCTTTCCCACCCTGAGGTTACCCCCTAATTATGTTATTTTAAGTCCTCGCTGATACAGGTTGTGTCAGTATAATAACACTGTCATGCAAAGTGTCACCATGCAATCGTACTAGGGTGTGTGAGATTGTAAGTAAACAATTCAACCTTCAACTGTTATTCAACATTCTGCAGACCCTCTCCTGGTTGGTCAGCCTGCGCCACTGCAGAGACTCATCGTATGGCCAGTCAGAGGAGCCAGACGCCATCATCTACAGGGCCTTCTGCTCCATGTCAGCCCAGCAGTGGTACACCTTCTCGCTGCTGGTGGCCCGCCATGTCAACAATGAGAAGCTCATCTACAGGGTAAGACCCGCCCACATTGTGACCCCCCCCGCCCCCTAAAGAAATAAAAAGGTTTAAAGGTGATTCACTGATACAAAAATGTATTGAAACTAAAGGTTGACTACAAAGTTTATTAAGATTCTGGGAAGGCTTCTGTGTTTACATGGCTAGGAATTCTGTTTATAGCAATTAGAGATAAAATAATATATGGCCTATCTGGCCATATTTTAGAAGCTGAGGTCAGAATTGCTTTATTATTTTCTGACATAAGCTTCTTTGGGTATCATGTTCGGAAAACAATACCCAAATTGTTTGAGTGACCTACAAGCCTTCATTGAAAATAAATCCCATCCAAACACAACAGCCCACGCCTAACAAAGGTCACAACCACACAAAAGCAAAAGACCTGCAACTGCAAGCGATAGAACGGATCATTCATAAACAACAAAAGCGTGAACAGGTGTCTATAAACCCTTCTCCTTGGGGCGGGGGATTCTCTCCAGCTGGTGATGTCTGAGGAGCTGCAGAGCATCGTGGGCTTCATGCTCCAGATGACCTCCTTCCTGACGGACATGATAGGCCGGCTGGGCCCCGTCGTCGAACAGCTGCAGGGCTTCCTGACCTCCGTCAACGACCTCAACCTGGTAGCCGACCCCACCTTCCGCTCCGTGAGTCCACTCGGCCACAGGCTTCACGCGTTCACGTGCACACTCGCGCATTCACGCGCACACTCACACCTTCACACGCACGCACCCTCACACTTTATATTCATACATGATTAACCTTTTTTTGTATTTTCAGTTTAACACTCAAACGTGACATTTAGTTTAGGGAACAAAATGATGCGTAGAGGTTTACCTTTTGGAAAGATCCTGGTCCAAATCGCAACGTTTTGAAAACATAGGACAACATTTAGATATAGAGTAAAATGAATGTATACAATGTATGCAAAATTCCATGTTATAAAAAGTAATATTATAGTCACATTCTAAGATCTGTGCATTTTAAAGAGATCTGTGCATTCTTCAAATTCGTCATATTACATAAACTATGAGGGCATGCTATCAGAAAGTAATTATACCTATTCCAGAATAAAAAATATGCCTTTTGGGTACATGTAAGTACAGTCTTGAAATGTCTACCTGTTTTACTCATTAGATGGTGAAAGGAATCAGAAGGGATATAAGTAGCAAGTCCATGCTCACCACCATGTCCCGAGCCCTGTGCAACAATGGCATGATGGCCCTCTTCGGCATCTCCCAGCTGACCAGCATGTCCGACACAGACCCCTCCTTACCCAAAACTGAGGAGAGAGAAGAGATGATCACCAAGTTCAAGATACCACGCGATGCTTGTATGTGAGAGAGAGAGAGAGAGAGAGAGAGAGAGAGAGAGAGAGAGAGAGAGAGAGAGAGAGAGAGAGAGAGAGAGAGAGAGAGAGAGAGAGAGAGAGAGAGAGAGAGAGAGAGAGAGAGAGAGAGAGACTTTTAAAACACCTTTATTTTTTTGTTTAAGCTGTGAAATTAGGACAATGTCACCTTGCTCTAAATAGTCCCTTATTAAAGTCACACAAATGATAAAAAAAAACACTTCCTAAAATCACCCATGATCCCTGATGTGAGAAGTCTTATACTGTTTCCTCTTCATTATATACTTCCTGTTTGAGTCTCTGGACTTCTTTCTTCAGTCTGTAGACTTCCTTATCAGTCGACCTCCCTTTCAAACCAACTTTGTCTTTGCCTTTTTTCATATTCTTTGTTTTTTGCAGAAACCTTTGAACCTTTTGTACTTTTTGTCCATACTTTTTCCCCTTCTGTGAATCGGCAGACAGTTGTGTATCAGTGTGAGGCTGGCTGTCTTCAGCACAGTGCTCCTCCTCCTCCTCCTCCTCCAATACTAGACTCAGGCTCAGACAGCTCCTCCTGCGGCCTCCCACTAGGAGCGCTTGCTGCTCCTTTCTTTGTCCGAGAGCCACTGCTGTTGTTTCCTTGTTTTCTTTTGAGAACAGTAAAAACGTTCTCCTCCACCATCAGGACTTCATCCCTATTTCTCCCTGATTCTTCTGCTGCTCTGTCTGGACTGCTTAACACAGTCCGCTCTCCTCTCCTGATCCTTTCCCTCTGTGGCTACGTTTCTTCTTCAGCTGCTGCACTCCCTGTTTTACAGTGCCATTGTCTTTCTGACACTGCTGTGTCTCTATCCCCCCACCTGCTATCTTATCTAGCCTGCTGTCTCTCTTTTGCCCCCTCCTCACCCTCTCATTTAGTCTGCTGTCTCTCTTTTGCCCCCTCCCCATCAATATCAGTCTGTCTATGTGTCTATTCTCTCACCTGCTCCCTCTAAGAAAACACTTCAAAGTCCCAGAGTTCACAAGCACAACATGACCCAAATCATCAACTTTCACCTTAAACACCAGATTAAGTTCCTTATCTTTTTTTATTGAGCACCATGAGAACCTGCCATCTGTGAAACAATGTGTTTCAGCAGCGGAGATTTACAGCCAGACTGCATTTTCCTAACCGGGGAAATTATCTTCTCGGGGCCTGGAGTTCACGGCAACAACACATTATCACCAATAAACAGCAAAATATTGGAGACAGTGACTCGTTAAGCAGGTGTAGTGAGAGGAAACATGGATACCAATGTGCAAACACGTATATAACGTGGTCGAGAACTAAACCGGTCTCGACCACTTTATTCACTTTTTCAACACTATTAACAAGGATCGACACAGTGCTGTTGAACCCATCAGTGGATTTAATACTGAGGACTTCCAGAGTTTGCAGACTGCAAAACAAGACCCCTTAAACCCCCCCCCCCCCCCCCCCAAAAAAAAAAATACTACAAAAAAACGTTGATAACACAAAGCTAATACTGACCCAGAATAAAAAGAAAAGTTGGAAAACCACTCTCTGTAGAGGCAGCAAACTATCTCTCTCTCATGCTCAGCCACTCCCACGTCTGCTGAGAGAGAGAGAGAGCGGGAGAGAGAGAGAGGGGGAGAGAGAGAGAGAGAGAGAGATGCTCCTAGCAGAAAATCTAAAAGTCTAACCCCCCCTCCTGCAGCTCCGTTCTGCATGAACCTATACCTGGACATGGTGAACACTACGGGAGGGGCCATTGCCTGGGCCTTCCTCAAGCCCATGCTGATGGGCCAGGTCCTGTTCACCCCCGACACCCCCACCACCAGGGCCATCATGGAGAAGGTGCACGCACGCACACACACACACACACACTCGCACGCACGCACGCACGCAGACACACGCACACACAAACACAAACAAACAAACACACACACACACACTCACTTTGAGGGTTCGGGTTAAGTTGTTTGAAATATAGACTCCCCAACAACAGGTGAATAATGCACTGACCACTGCAAGGCCCTTGTTCCAAAAGCTCTGTGCCCATAACCCTCCGTGATCAAAAGAGGATAGTAAATGATAAAGATTTTTTCTGCTTTAGTCAATAACTCCTGTAGCTTGATAATGATTCTTAATCATACGGATATTAGATTATCCCGACACACTGGTGCTGGAGCCCAGTGGCTGTGAGTTCAAATCCCTCTGCACAGTACAACGAAAGGAAGCCTTTCAGTTTATTTTTCTTCGAGATGCTTTCACGTTTCCTAATGGTCCCCAGTGGCGTGGATCAGCAGGCTCCACTTTGTTTGTTTGTGTGCACATCTGGCTTGGATGCTTGGCAACCCGTAATCGTGACTCGCGGCTATATTTATGCACATTGTATTTTTAACCACACAATTCGTCTTTTTAATTCCCCCGCTCTCTCTTAGTCCAACGACACGCTGCGTGAGTTTGGGAACCTGAAGCAGTACTCGGCGGACTGGATCGAATCCTCCGACCTCCTCGTTAACTCCACCAAGTTGCTCACGGAGACCCTGCCCATGCTGAAGGTAAGGCGCGTCCACACCCCCGGACCAGTGACTTCCACCTCACCTCCTCGCTATTCTCCACCATTCCCTCTGCTCCCAGCCTACCCCCCTCCTGGGAAAGTGCCTCCTCGATAGTTCCGCTGTGGCTTTTGCAAGGTGTCATGCGGCTGAATCCTAATACGTTATCTCTCTCCTCTCTGCTCGCTCCTCCCCCCCCTCCCCTCCCCTCCCCTCCCCTTCCTCTCTCACATCCTTTTCGTGGAGTCCTAGAATTCCCTGGGCAACGCCTTTGTGAAGAAGTTCATTGAGATGCAGACGGACATCAATGTCGACAAGTTGAAGGAGACCCTCAGTGACTTCGGTGAGTGTGTGTGTGTGTGTTTGAAGGGCTCCTCTTGGAGGGCCGCACTGTGCTCGGGCGTCCGTCCTCACATCTCCTGTTCTTTGTGTGTGTGTGTATACACACACACACACACACACACATGCACACACACGCACACAACCCTGTGTTCCATCAAAGTCATCGGGGGTCCGGCAACGCTGCAACTAATTCACTGTGCACATTGCGTCACCCTGTTCATTATATATCTCTCTCATATTTTATTTAACGTTTAACTGTTTCAATGTGGAAGACACTGCGAAGATACTTCACATCAATATTTACCTGAAGTTCTAAAGTCCATTACAGCGTTGGAGTCCATCAAACTTTGTGGTCAGTTTCATTGAGGTCATACTGTCTTTCTTTCTTTCTTTCTTTCTTTCTTTCTTTCTTTCTTTCTTTCTTTCTTTCTGTCTTTCTTTCTTTCTTTCTTTCTTTCTTTGTCTCTCTCCCTTCTCGTCCTTAGCTAACATGGGGGTCATGCTGGACAAAAACAAGCAGGCCCTCAAGCAGATCACCGTGCTTTCCAACCTCATGATCAACGTCGCTTCCTGCATCAAGTTCGACCGTTACCGTGGCTATGACTCTGCTGAGGAGATGGACTCCATTGCCCAGGAACTGGCCAAGAACCGCGACCTTTACGCAAGTCAGTTTGACACACCGCACCATGGGCCCTGGTTACAAATTACACTGTTACATTGGGCTTTATGATTTATTCAATATTAAATACACCAGACCTGGAATTTGCACAATATGGATAAATATTACAGTATCAGCTTATGAAGAGCAGATTCAAAGAATAGCACTTCATGTTATGTCCTTGATTTACTTTTGGTTTATTAATCGTGACCGATTCTCACCCACCAGCACTGCCACCCACATGGGTATTGCATTTTAAATTTCAAATGACTGTAATATATATATATTTCAATAACATAAAAATATTTGCCGTCTGAAAAATGAACAAAAGCTTTGTTTCGTATCGTAGTAAAAGTGAGCTTCAGCAATAAGTGTGACTGATCATAGGCCTTCACAGTCAGCGAACCTAAGGCTCAACGCTAAGGTTTTTTTCCACAGTGGGTCTGAATTCTACTTGCCCGAAGTCCATTTTTACTGGCCCCTATATAAATAGATTTTTAATTAGTTGTTAGGATAACTAACTATAAGGATAACTTTATCGATGATCGAAAAAAGGATTTTAAAAATCCTTATTGTTGAGCCTGGGAGCCGTTTTTTTTAAATAGTTGATCATAGAGCTGCACTGACTCAAACGACAGGGATCAATTCAAGTGAACTGCAGCGACCAGTACCACCACCACCCCCAGCACCACCGCCACCCCCACCGCCACCACCACCCCCACCGCCACCCCCAGAACTACCACCCCCACCAAGAGCCCCACCACCAACAACCCCACCCCACCACCACCACCGCCACCCCCAGAACTACCACCCCCACCAACAGCCCCACCACCAACAACCCCCACCACCAGCACCACCACCAGCAGTAACACTGTGCCGATCGATTCTGCCCCTCAACAGGTGTCATCTTCAAGCTCCCCGGGGAAGACACTCGGAAACCGGCGAACGGCAGCGGTGGCGGCGCCGGGGCGGGCCTGCCGCGCAAGGTCAGCTACACCATCCGCATGCACATGGACAACGTGATGCGCACGGACCGCGTGCGCAGCCTCTACTACGTCAAGGACACGCACATCGACACCCGCGAGACCATGCGCTACACGCGCGGCTTCATCTACCTGCAGGAGAGCATCGACCGCGCCATCATTGCCATGCACGCCGGCCACCATGTGGCCGAGCCCGCCGTCCAGCTGCAGCCCTTCCCCTACCCCTGCTTCCTGCGGGACGAGTGAGTGCTTTCAGAGATTCCCTATATTTTGACTTCTTTGTAAAAACGAGTGTAGCGATGTCCCCACCCCCCCCACCCCCCTGCCGCCCGCCACGTAGGGGGTTGATGCCTTTGCCTTTGCAGGGGGTTGATGTTTGTTTAAACATCAACACCCTGCACACCGCATGTGCGCAGCCTCTTCCAGCCCAAGAGTCTAATTATCACACATGCACGCACACACACACACACACACACACACACACACACACACACACACACACACACACACACACACACACACACACACACACACACACACACACACGCACAAGCATGCATACACACAAACAAACGCACGCAGTGTCTGAAACGGTACATTAGGCGTACTTTTGATTAGGCTCGCGATTAGTCCCTGCATACATTGCCCAAACACGCACGCACATACGTGAGCACACACACACACACTTCCTCGCACACAGTCATGCGGAACTGACGTGCATCGTTGAGGGCTGAGAGCCGGCCCCTGACGTTCGCTGGCTACTCATCTGTACGCAGCCGTCAACGCTCCCAGTAAATCATGACTGAGCCCGAAATGCCTTCATTTGGCCCGCGCCCCAGGAGGCCTCTTCTTAAGGCCTGCACTGATATCTCCTCCGAACAGAGCCCCGGTCGCGGGGTGCCTGGGTCAAGCCGTCTGCCCGCTGTCTGTACGCCCAGATACGATTTATCCCTCGGGCGCCGGCCTCAGCCACGTTTATTGCATTTTGGGGAAAGGGGTGGGGGAAGGGAGGGGGGGGGGAGGTGGCAGACACAAAGTACTGCTGTGTGATATACGGCTCTGGCTCCATTGTTAGAATGAGCATGGCGTTACTGTTTGGTGTTTCCCGTGTCCATGTCCAAACGGGGGTTTTCGGTGCTCCGTTTTTCAGCTCTGCAACCCTCCGACCGTCATTCGCTCCCTTACTTTCACTCGATACAGTTCTCCCCTCTGCTATTTCCTCCTCTCTTGTCTTTGGCTTTTCATGTAAGGCTTTTGTGACGTTGTTTTTTGTTTTAATGTCAAATTTTGTATAATGATACATCACGTTTTTTGGTCCGAATCCAAAATGACAAAATATCCAATACATAAAAATTCACTGAATGCAAATAAGGGTTCAGTGTATTGACTGGTATTGACTTGACTTATTACTTCATCAAACATAGATGATGAAAAAGCAGCACACCCAGCTGCCGCGGGCCAAAGTTCCCCTTCAAAAAAGCCCTATTTTAACATTGATGTTGCCAGTCGAATGTGATTGGGCGATGCCTGTGATTGATGGCTGACGTCCCCTCCCCTCCCTACACCCCCCAGGTACCTGGAGGCTATCTCGTTTGTCTTCCCGATCATGCTCATGATCGCCTGGGTTCTGTTTGTGGCTGACTTTGTCAAGAAGCTGGTCTACGAGAGAGAGCTGAGGCTCCATGAGGTAATATGCTCCTCAGACAACAACAACAACAACGTGATGGACCCTCGGCCAGCCGATCGAACGACTCATCTCATTGTGCCCGAGGGCCCTCAAGGATAGTGTGACAACTTGTGAACTCAGTGCCTAAGTGCAATCCCTGGCTGTCCTGTGCTATTTCCTATTATCAGGGAACGTGTCTTGGAATCTCACTTGATGTATCTGCCTGATTAGAAGCAATTATATGAGATATGGGAGAAGAAATATTGTGTATCTATGTGACAATTATTATTTTTTTAAATGTATAATGACGATAATAACGACCGTGATTTATTTTAAAACAAGGCCTACAAAGTGCTTTACAATACATAAAAACAGATACAACTAAGTACAGAATAGATAAGACAAATGCTATTTTTACTTTCAATTGAAATCTTAACGAATATAAATTGTATCTTTACGTTACATTTCTTTAAATCACGCTTTTATCCAAAGCGAGTAACAATAAGTGCACAAACCATTGAGCTAAGAACCAAAAAAGTGAATGAATCACAAGAGCGCACATACAATCCATCAACGCGCCAACTCTCCGTGACCCTCGTTTGTGTCCCGCCCTGCAGTACATGAAGATGATGGGCGTCAACCCACTCAGCCACTTCTGCGCCTGGTTCCTGGACTGCGCCGTGCACCTGCTCTTCACCATCGTCATCCTCACACTGGTGCTCAAGTACGGCGGCGTGCTGCCCAACAGCGACGGCTTCCTGCTCTTCCTCTTCTTCTGCGACTACGGCTTGAGCATCGTGGCCATGAGCTTCCTGGTCAGCTCCTTCTTCGACAAGACCTACATCGCCGGCATGACGGGCAGCCTGGTCTACGTGCTCTGCTTCTTCCCCTTCATCATCGTCATGGGGATGGAGTCCACGCTCAGCTTCTCCCAGAAGAGCGCCCTGGTGAGCAGATCAGAAAGAAGTGTTTGTCGTTTGTTAAAGTGGCAATCTCGAAGATTTCCATTTCGGTCTCTTTTGGGACATCTTTTGCATTAAGCTGTATTTTGTTCCTAGAAATAAAAACACCCAGTTCATAACATTCATAATACTGCAAACACAGGGGCTTTCCTCAGTGGGCCATAGGCTCAATCACTATTGTGGTACCTAATTTGGCCATAGATAGTGACTCAACAGGCTTATTTCCGTCGGGTTCCGTCAGGTACTCGTGAGTGAAATCTCAGAGAGTGTGTTATTTGAGTTGAAGGCGCCTGTGTGCCTTTGTGTGTGACAATATGGATTTTAGACTGCTCCTTACCAAGTTCTGACCAATCAATATATCTCTCCCCTGATTGGTTCTGGGAATCACTCCTACATCTTATATTTCTCAAAACGTAAAGGGGGAAGAAGGACTATTTTGGGCTGCTTAGATTCCAAATATTGTTCTTTGCTGTTCTCTCTTTTACAACTTTCAAATCAGCAGCACAGCAGCTTTAAGTTGAACTATCAAAAGGTCATTGTTTCCCCACCAGGGGCTTTGGGGTGTTTGAACTTGTGCAATACAACTAGATAGTTAGTGTGGGGTAGTGCGCATACGTAGACTGGGATATTGATATCATGAGCAGATGTTGGTTGGCATAGAAATGAGGCATGTGTGGAAGCAGATCATGGTTGACTGCATATACATGTAACAAGTGTGGGTCCACAGAACAGTTGAAAAAATGTTGTGACCCAGTGACCCCATGTGTAGTGAAAAAAGTGTATAAGTAACTATTTTCACAACTACAAATGTAGAATTGTTTCTGATTGGTGTCTCTTGTTTAGTAAAATTAGCTAATGACTAAACAGTGACTAGCTAATACTATAAAAGTGGCCCTATGGTGAATTTTATTTTCAGGTTCCTCACCATTTAATCAATTTGCCTTTGGGGTACATGAAGGATGATTTATAAACCCAACTGCCAGTGGTAAACTTCTTTGTTGTTGACCCTGCTATGGCTAATTTCCCTGACCATAATGTTTTTTTGCAACAGGGACTACTAGCACCTACCTGTTTCAGTTACGCCACGCAGTACGTCACACGCTACGAATACCAGGGAGAAGGTACAGTACCCTAACACTTTTTCCACAAAATATGGTACTGGTACTTGGAATTGGAACATCCCTCACTTGATATCCAAAGTGAACATCAATGTTCATGTTTGTCATTCAATTACAGTTAAATATATAAATATTTCCAGTTTACCGTGTTCGACAGATCACATTACCACTAGCTATAATTATATTATTATTACATTTTTATTTTATTCAAATATTTCACGTCCAGTTTGTGTTTCTCTCTACTTTTACTTTTTATATTGCATTGTTGAAGGAGCCTGAGACTCAACAATTTCATTGCCGGCGCCTGCTGTCGTAACTGTTTTGCATATAAACCATCTTGAATGTTGAATCTTGATTGAGGGACCATGAGAGTTTTGTTAGTATTTATATTTGTCTTTTTCCCCGACCCCCAGGAATCCATTGGAGCAATGCCTACAGTTCCCCGGTGAGCGTGGACACCTCGTCGTTTGGCTGGATGTGTTGGCTGCTGCTGATCGACTCAGCCATCTACTTCCTCATCGGTGGCTACATCCGCATGGTGTTCCCAGGTAAGCCGCCGCCACAGGGCTGACGGGCTTCTCCGCACGTTGAACACCAACCCTTGGATTAAGTTGGATTAAGTCCAGCTAATTTGGTCAGGGAACGTGTCCAAAAATATCATGTTAGATAAGGCTGTTTATTTGAGAGTTCAATTGAAGTATTAATATTCTAGTAAAAGTTAAACACATATTTTGTTATGTTTTTAATATGGTATCACTCTAATGTCAGATATGTTCAGAAATCTGTTCTGAGCGACGAGGGCCAGAGTCAGATTAACCCTAGACAGACAACAGACAACAAAAGTCCTCCAATCATGCAGAAAACATCAAAGATATCACCGACAAAAATCATTCAAGTACAGGATTAACAACTACAGCAAAAAAAAAACACAATACACGTTTTTCCACACAATATCAATCAACATCAAAAGTGAAGTGCTGGGTGACCGACCCAGCACTGATTAAACTGGCATTGTGATTGTCCGACCATCAGGACAGTACGGCATCGCCGCTCCGTGGTACTTCCCCGTGTCGCCGTCCTTCTGGACCGACCTGTGTTGCGCCTGCCGCGGGCGAGGGGCCAAGGAGCCCCGCGGCCTCTTCATCACCAACATCCTGCAGAGCAACCAGCCCGTCTTCCCCGAGGAAAAAGAGAAAGGTATGCCTCCTGTTTCCGCTCTCACACACACACTGGGACCTCACACTGTGTACCAGGTTCATAGCTATTGATGTGGCGATAGCAACAACATGTTTCCTGCAGAAAGGATGCATCACATTACAATGCAGTGTTTCTTTATTTTTGTTATATATTAAAGGTTTTTCGCTTGCTCATTTAAATAATGAATGATTTATGAATAATTCAAAAGCCAGAAGTGGCTTTTCTTTTGAATTTGTTAATAGCCAAGTGTCTTTGTTTGTTTTCTCACTCTCTCCCACCTTCTCTGCCACCTCTCTTTCTCTGTCTCTCACTCTCTCCCACCTTCTCTCTGCCAACTCTCTCTCTCTCACTTACTGTCTCTCTCTCGCTCTCTCGCTCTCTCTCTCTGTCTCTCTGTCTGTATATCTCTCTCTCTCTCTCTCTCTCTCTCGCTCTCTCTCTCTCCCTCTCTGCCTTCTCTGCCTTCTCTGCCTCTCTCTCTCTCCCTCTTCCAGACCAGAAGATGTTCTCCTCGGCGTCCAATGAGGAGTTCCGGGGCCTGCCGGTGGGCGTGGCCCTCCGCCGGCTCTCCAAGATGTACGGTGAGCGCGTGGCGCTGAGCGACCTCAGCGTGTCCTTCTACGAGGGCCACGTGACCTCCCTGCTGGGACACAACGGCGCCGGCAAGACCACCACCATGTAGGCTCCCCACAAGCACTCAGTCTTTCCCTCTCGCTTTCTTTCTGTTTTTCCTTCATTCATTCTTTCTTTCTGTTTTTTTCCTTTTTGTCACTCTCTTTTTTTTCAGTTTTTTCCTTTCTTTCACTCTCTCTTTCTTTTTATTATGTATTTCTTTCACTCTCTTTCAGTTTTTTTAGTCTTTCACGCTCTTTCTTTCTGTTTTTCCTTCTGGTGCTAATTACAATATATACTGTAAATATGCAACAGGAATTGAGAATTTCTTTCACTGTGCAATGATAGCTGATTTAAATTTGAATAAATAAAATAGAAATATGTGATAGATATTGTATATGAAACAACTATTTTGAATTAATTACCTTAAACAACGTTTTTACCCTGGATCCAACTCGTAATATGTAACCCATGGCGACATCGGTTTCCCCATATTGTAAAACATGGCGTTATCTGAACAAGCTGAACTCTGTGCCTCTCAGGTCCCTGCTGACCGGCCTGTTCGCCCCGTCCTCCGGCTCCATTGAGGTCTACGGCCGGGACATGTTGGCCAACATTGAGGACATCCGCAAAGAGCTGGGCGTGTGCATGCAGTACGATGTCCTCTTTGACCACATGACCACCAAAGAGCATCTACTCCTATACGGACAGATCAAGGCCCCCCAGTGGACACAGGGAGAACTGCGAGAGCAAGTCCGCAAGTAAGTCCTTGCAAAGCATAATATATGTATAAAAAAACGTATATACTGTATATATATATATATATATATATATATATATATATATATATATATATATATATATATATTGGGGTCCCTCAAGAAAGAACACAGACACAGACATTTATTTATTTATTATTTTTTTAACTACAAGGTTCAGATAATTGGCGTACAGGGTTATGTCCCATACACCCATATTCACCACCAAAGACTTGAAGCTTTGTTGACTTTGATAGTTCAGTGTTTCTGGGATTACCTCTAAATGAAATGAAATAGAGAGAACTGTGGTGACTGAAAAACCTTTTTTTACCTTTCCATTCTTTAATTGGCATATTTCTTCTAGCGTATGATAATACTTTAGCATGGCATATTTTACAGCCTTATCAACATCCTCAGATAAGCTTATAATTAACATCACCAGAGAAGTCATTCAAGCTCTCATAGTGTCATTAAAAAGTCGACAAAAGAGATTGGAACTCAAAAAAGTCTCTTGGGAGTGGAGATTCCCCACATGTCCAGAGTCACAATGAGTTTTAAACAAGCACACGCTAAAAGAGGATGGAACTCGCATCTTAGAAGGGATGAAAATGAGTCCGGACTCGCAGCTAATAAATTCGAATACAAAATAACTGCATATGGAGTTATTTTTATGGACATGGAGGTTGTTCAAATGGAAGTCATATGGAATATGTAAAAATAATAATTTACATGCAGTTTGGAAGCAATTACATTTACATATTTTGTTGACGTACTCTACATTTACTTGACTTGAAATAAACACCTTGATAAAAACACCAAATAGAGTCAGTACAAATCCCTTATGTTTAACTTCATCAACCTTTTTTTCTAAACCGAGAAGCTCAATTGAGTCCCAGGAAAAACACACAGGGAGTATGTGTCAGCCTATGGATATTGCCATTGCCAAGTAAAACAAATATAAATTAACACATCAGAATAAAAATAATTGAATAAAGAATGTGGAATAAAATTGAAAGATTACACAGCGGGGAATTACCAACAATACAAGTTGAAGATGATTAAAATAGATGCAAAATAAAAATATATAATTAAAAAAGATAGAAATGACTAAAAACAGGGATTGCCATATGAAAGTGATAAAACAATGTACAGACACAGAGAGAAATCCACTTAAAAGGAATAACATTCCACAGCCAGCAGGTGGGCTAGTATCGTTTTGTATTGGCCCAGTGGAATAAGTGCCTCACTATTATCTGCCACTGACTTTGCTCTCCCCGTCTTAACTTTGAGTGCGTTCTGCTTCTCCTTCCCAGGACCTTGGAGGAGACCGGCATGCACGCCCACAGGCACAAGCGGGTGGGCACCCTGTCAGGCGGCATGAAGCGCAAGCTGTCTATCTCAATCGCCTTCATCGGGGGGTCTCGCCTGGTGGTGCTGGACGAGCCCACCACGGGGGTGGACCCCTGCTCTCGACGCAGCATCTGGGACATCGTGATCCAGCATAAGACCGGTGAGTGCTCTGTTCTCACAACACAGCGCACGCACACACACACACACACGCACGCACGCACGCACACACACTCTGATGGAATCGCACAAACACACATACGTGTGCACACACACACGCACGCACTGACGTACACACACTGATGGAATCGCATGTGCGCGTCAAACACACACACACACACACACCCACACACATGCACACATACGCACACACACACACACACGCTGGTAGATATCCGCACATGCAAACACAACCATCCAAATCTTTGCTCTTCGGTATCTGTAACGATACGTTCTGGGAGATGGTTCATTTCACATTAGTTTCTCTATCTTCTATTCTTTGTATTTCTGTATTCAGTAAAAGTAATCAGCATGCCGACTGAAGCTAATCCGGTCTGATCACTGTGTCGGGTCTCGTTTTAACACAAATTTAACACAGTCACATTGTCCTCCTCTATTTCGGGCATGATTAACCAATCACATAAACATGCCAATCACGTAAACCAATCACGTTTGCACTTGTCGTTGACACACTCCTGTTGTCAATCACACCTCAGAGTCAGCAGGGAGTGAGAGCGTCTCCAGAGACACCAGGTGTGTGCTGGGGGGGGGGGGGGTGGAAGTGGGGGGTGACAGCACTATTGTTTGTCACACATATGGTCCGTCAAGTCGGAGGAGTTCCTTAATTTGTTTCTTTACTTTACTTTACGAAGTTGTACTTTAGACTGCTTATTTCCTAAGAGATGTTATAGCAGTCACATGGTCGCAGTGTCAATCGAACGCGGAGGAAAAACCGTGTTTAGATTTTCAATTTGGAATGTAATTAAGCAGAGATTGATTATTCAGGTTGTTTCACGTGTATTTCACTGAGGATTTAATGACTTGTGTGTGTGTGTGTGTGTGTGTGTGTGTGTGTGTGTGTGTGTGTGTGTGTGTGTGTGTGTGTGTGTGTGTGTGTGTGTGTGTGTATTTGTGTGTGTGCGCACGTATGTGTGTGAGGTGAGAGGGCGAGCACTAACCGGTTGTTACTATAGAAATCTGTAGAAATCTCCTTTTTAATTGACCCTGTCTGTGAAGCTAAGGAGAGCAGGGGAAGTGAAGTCACAAAATGAGAACATTCTCTCTCTCTCTCCTCTCTCTCTCTCTCTCTCTCCCAGGACGCACCATCATCATGTCCACTCACCACCTGGATGAGGCCGAGGTGCTGAGCGACCGCATCGCCTTCCTGCAGAGTGGAGGGCTCAAGTGCTGCGGCTCCCCCTTCCAGCTGAAGGACCGGCTGGGCCAGGGCTACAAGCTCACCCTCACCAGGAAGGTATGGTCCCCCTCCACCCTCCTCCCCCTCACAGCTGCACAGTCACAGACCTCTGTCTGATGCACCACTGAAGGCCAGAGCACGCAGATTATTGCTTAGAGGCTACGCATCAATCAAAGCACACGATCAAAAGTGTAGCCGCAGCCGGAGCTGAGGATCTGTTGCAAAACATTACGCAGTAGCCACAGGAGCAGGAACACAAGGTTAGCGAAATATGCGTATTGTACTTTTAATTAGTGGTAGGAGGCGCAGCACATGTTAATGTTTTCTAAATCGTGAGTCAGGGAAGGCCTCGTTTTGAGCTACAGCACAACCTGTTGACATGCAGAAGTCCTACACGTCATCCCTTTAAATCTAATGTTGTGATATAACCAACCACAATGCCCCCCCCCACCCAACCCCTCTCTGTCTGCATCCAGGCTGCCGGCGACGGGCCAGGCCTGGACAACGCCGAGCTGAAGGCCTTCATCCAGGCCCACGTGCCCGAGGCGCGCCTGAAGGAGGCCCAGGGCAGTGACCTGGTGTACACCCTGCCGCCCTTCACCTCCTCCAGTGCCTCCTCCTACCGCTCGCTGCTCTCTGCCCTGGATGGCAACCTGGACGCCCTGCAGCTGGGCTGCTACGGCATCTCTGACACCACGCTGGAGGAGGTACACCAGAACACACACACACACACACACACACACGCATGTGCGCTCGCACAAATGCACAAACGAATGCATAGATGCACGCACACACGCGTGCGTATGCGCCGGTGCTTGCATGCATCACGAGGCCGCACACTGACATATACACGCACGCACAAGCGCACACTGATATGCTGACACGTTGGCATGATCGCACACACACATTGCACATCCATGGTGGAGAGTGATGAAGGTTGGCAGCAGCCCCAGCACACTGCCATGATAACATGCATACAAAATACCCCCTGTGATGTTGTTCTGGTATTCCTCAGATGAGAGAGAGAGAAGAGATATTCTTAAAACATGTATGCAAATCAGCTAAAAACTCACTTGAATAACGTTCAGATGAAACCAAACAGTGCCAAAGGGGGAATGGCCTCGCTTTCACCAGCGTGCACAACAATCACCGTCAATCAACCAACTTTTGGTCCAAGGTCTTAAAGGATAAAAATCCTTTAACGCTTAAAGGATTTTTAACCCCATTATTGTTTTCCTGAGGGTCACCCAATGTTGAGGGAAGCTAAAAACCTGACGAAAATTGATTTGACCAAGCCAGAGATCTGCCATGTGCTCCCGGCGCTACGGAATAGCTATAATGCTAACCTATGGGGGCAAGTTCTTTATTCGCTTTTGGGGCTTCTAAACACATTCAGAAAACCATTCCAAGACATGTAACACGAGTTGGTTCCTTACGAGACACCAGCGTGCTGGTTTAACTCAAATAGTGTGGTGAAACAGTATAAACTTTGGGTTTTTGCATGTAGACATATCCAGAAAGCCCTTACTAGCCGATAGCAGAACGGATGCGCGCGGATGCACAGCCACTGGCTAGTGGCTCGGAGCGCATAGCGGAATGGTTTTCTGAATGTGTTTAGAAGCCCCAAAAGCGGATAAAGAGCTTGCCCCAATAGGTTAGTGTTATAGCTATTTTGTAGCGCCGGCAGTCAGTGCAGATCTCTGGCTTGGTCAAATCAATTTGTCAGGTTTTTAGCTTCCATCAACATGGGGTGACCCTCAGGAAAACAATAATGGGTTTAAAAATCACCCGAGTTCTCCTTTAACATTTGTCAAGTAGCACCAGTTAACGTAAAAAAAATCAACTGAATTATGTATTAAACAATTTACAATTCAAAATATAAATACTGTATATGAAACTATAGATATCGATATATCTAATTTGCATGGCCGCCTACATTGTCTACGGCCGCGGTACAGCAGCCAGCGTCGTGTGTAGTATTGCAGGGCTCTGAGCTGGACATGTTCTTACCCCCCTGCATAGGTCTTCCTCAATCTGACCCAGTCCGACCCACACTCTGAAGCCCCACTGTCCATATCCGAGTCCGTGTCCGATGCAGCGTCCTTGGACAGCTTCTCAGTGGAGGCCGATGGAGGCCTGTACCTCCCGGGCGATAAAATCTGTGAGTCTTTTCCTTTGTCTCCTCTCTGTGGGTGGGGCGTGGTTGCATGGTTTCCGTTCACGTCCTTGTGGAAGTTTTCTTTCTCACTTTCTTTTCTTCTTCTTTGATTCGCCTCATTTCATTAAACAGTTGATTTTCTTTTTAGTGTTGTTGTTGTTAATGTTGTTGTAATATATATGGGATACACACCCACTAACTGACTTAAAATAGCTACTAATGATAATCTGTTTGAAAAGGTGCACTAATTAAGGTTAATCAGTCTGCAGCTCATTTAATGATCACGTGGCAACCCAATCACTAAGTGATTGGGTTGCCACAAAGGATGCACGATGTACAGTATATGAAACACGTATGTTTTCCAAAAGGAAACTCTCAAAAGTTTTGTGAATCCGAAGAGCTACCTTTGTCTCAAAAATAGTTTTTGCGACATCTCAGACAGGGGCAGTGTTGTAGTACTCAAGTCCGAGACTCGGACTCGAGTCCGACTCAAGAGCTAAATTTAGAGACTCATGACTTGACTTGGACTTGAGCACCGAATGACTCGAACTTGGACTCGGACTCGAGTCCGACTCATGAGCTAAATTTAGAGACTCATGACTTGACTTGGACTTGAGCACCGAATGACTCGAACTTGGACTCGGACTCGTGCATTCGGACTCGCAAATTAAGACGAGGACTCTTTTTATATGTCATTAAGCTATAATTGTAATATGTCACTAGGCTATAATTTCGTATATGATTTTAATATCTAGTTCAAGGGAATGTTACTACTTCATGTCATACATCGCACGTAACGTCACGTCATGTTCACATACAAATCATTCACTTCACGGCGCCAAAAGACAATGGAGACAATGCCCCGAAGATTGTCCATTTTGCTTTTAATGATATGATAGTTGACTAGTGCCGCGGAGCCCAAGCAGCGGAGCTCCGGCTGCGGAGCTAAG